>NC_052618.1:54784529-55022272 GCF_016545825.1 Eucalyptus grandis | reverse complement strand
GGCTCATACGAAAATTACCGCATTTGAATAATGATCACTAATATGTCGTTCCCAAGGGCTCATAGGAAAATTACACTTACTATTCAGTTTAGACACCGTCACTCACAAAAATTTGTGGTACTTTACTATGTTATTGGTTAATTATTAAGGCCTACCATTTTCAGGTTGAAGGTAAATCGCTAATTATAGGTTAGAAAACGCAACTATAGATGAATTACGACCATGGAGTTAACTTACTACATATAAAATATGACCAACCTTGCGATGATATCAAGTAAATTACAACAAAATTTCGGGAACACAAAGGTCTTATATAGGACTGGTCCCGTTTTTTTATCTGTAGGATTTACCCACGCTCTAAACAAATTGCATGTTATTAGGGGATTCGTGGGTTTTCAGTTCTGTTTTGTTTTTTCATTATATGAACATGAAATATCGTCTCGACTTTGTACTTGTAGTGTATATAATCTTTATTAGGTTAGAGTATAATCTAAAAACATATACTTCAAAATAAGTTGATGAATATGATTTTCCTCAAAATATAGTATTTACATCAAAACCACTAGGATCGTTGGAGGACCAATTTTCATTAAAGGCCCGCTTTATATATACAAATGTGCGACCCTCATTTGCGAATCGATCGATGATCATGCTTTTATCTTAGACCTCCAAGAATGTCAAATCGAGTGTCGCAATTATCTAAAACTAATTTTTGCGTCACAAAAATTCAAAATTGATATACCCTTCCACCTTTATCCCAAATTAATTTTTGCGTCTCAAAAATCCAAAAAACCGATATATTTGTGCCATTAACCTCAAACTTATCTTTACGTTTGGGATTTTCTATGATATGAATATTAGTTTGTGATAAAAAAATTAAAAATAAAAAAAGGTGTGGTCGTTTGGCTTCAGATTTTTTGTGACGCAAAAAAAATTAGGGTAAATGTTATTAAAGTATATCTTATATGTATTATAGGGTATTTCTGTAATTATATTTCTATCGATAACATTTCTGTAATTAACCACTCCTATAAATACATATAATTCAACCCTAATTAGGGTTGAGCCATTATAAACACTTTGTTGTTATTTTTCTTTGACTCTAAATATCAATAAATGTGGTATAGGTGTACCGGTTTGAGATTTTTTCTAATACAAAAATTAGTTTTTGGCACAAGAGTATGTTTGAGAATTTTTGTGGCATTAATCCTCCCTTTTATGAACAAAAGACCTCGGTTCTTTTTTGATAGACGAGTTATTGCTTTTGTGGTTTGCACGGTTTGTATGATGGCTGACTAATGCATGAAGTGACTACTTGATAAGACGAGTTTTTATTTTTTTGAACAAACTTGATAAGACGAGCTTTTTTTTTTTTTTTTTTTTTTTGAGCAAAGATAAGACGAGTTTAGTAAGGGTGTGCGCATGGAAACACTTCGTTTCTTTTTTTCACCTGGAACAAAAACAAAAAAGTGTTTCGTTCCTGCGATTTTGAACAAAAGAACGCGTTTGCAGAAAGTGTAAAAAAAACGTTCTTGGAATAAAAAAGAATGTTAAACATGTTTTAGAATCAAGTAAATTTCTGTTCTAGAATAGAAAAAGAAAAATGAGTAAACATGTTTGGTAAACGAAAAAAAATTTGTTTTTTATTTTTATTTTTATTTTTAATTTTTTTAATCAAGTTTAAAATTGATATTGAATTCTCATTCTTATGAAATGCTCATTAATTTTATTTTGTTCATGGTTAGTGAATACAAACATTTTTAGCATAATCATATGGCATATTTCGTAGAAAATTTTGTAATTAAAGTTTGTATCAAATTTTTCAAGTACATTTTTTATTTTTTAGTTTTAAAGCATATAAACTTGATATTGATTTCTTTTACCAAAAAAAAAAACTTGATATTGATTTCTCATTCTCATTAAATGCTTATAAATTTAATTTTTGAAAATGGGGTGTGAAATGAAAAATATTTTAAACATGCTCATATGTGTGCCCTTAAACGAAAATTTCATACATCTCAACATGAACCCTTCCATACATAACATCACAATAATGAAGTAATATAGTTCATTGTTCAACCGCATTACAAAGAATACGTAAAAGCAATATTACAAAAGTCAACAAATCTCATTCATATTGTGATCCCTTGCCATTTTATTTGCAATTCTTATCCTAAGGCATTCATCCCATGATCGATCGCCCAACACAAGGCAAGATTACCCTTTGGTTATACCTTCTTACGATGCCGCACAACCACGCTGCACCCCGACTTCGGCTGGATCTCCCCCTTGGTGGTGAAATCGTCCTTGAACGCCCTCGCCACGTGCTTCACCAGCCTGTCCATTCCACATCACCATGAGCAACAAAATAACAATCGAAGGAAACCACATCACCAGCCTATCCATTCAACATCACCAGCCTGTCCACCTCGCTAGAGCTGCTGCTCGAGGAGCGAGGCTCGAGCTACAGCTCGAGCGAGCAACAGAAATGGCTGCCGAGCAGCCTCCAACTGCAAAGCGAAGCTCAGCCGACTGCCGCACTTGAGCCGTGTTGGAGCACCCAGTTTCTTCGCACCGGCACTCCGTCGCCTCGAGCACTCCGGAAGTAACGCGAAAAGTAACCCACATCACCATGAGCAACAAAATAACAATCAAAGGAAACCACATCACCCCTGTCCACCTCGCTAGAGCCGCACTCTAGCGAGTCGTCGTGCTCGAGGAGCGAGGCTCGAGCGAGCTGCGGCTCAAATCAAATGCTCAGCTCCGGCAACAGTCAGCCCGTCAAGTTCTTGCTCAGCCGCTCCAGCTAGCCTCCACTGCTTCGAGTCAGTCAAGCATCTGAGATGTCGCTCCAACGAAACTGGCAGCTGAGCTCGCAGACGATCGAGCCTCACTCGAGCCGCAGCTCGCTCGAGCCTCGCTCGAGATGTTTCCGAGCGAGCCGTGGCTCGAGCTCGCTCGAGCGCGAAGGGGGAGCTCGAGCACGAGCTGCCTCGAGCTCGCTCTCAAGCGAAGGCTCCCCGCTTGGCAGATTCGGGCGAGCAACTCTCGCCGAGGCTCGAGCAAGCCATCCCATTTGTCGCGCCGAAGGGGGAGCAATGCCGACCGGAGAAGGAGCGCCGAAGGGGGAGCAACGCCGACCGGAGGAGGAGCGCCGAACGGGGAGCAACGGCGACGGAGAAGGAGGAGCACTAGAAACGCACCCGGAGTCGCCGGAGTGAGGAGTCGCCGAGAGTCGCCCGAGTGGGAGCCGCCGAGAGATGGGAGAGACGCCGGAAAAGGGGGAGAACGAAGTTCAGCGACGACGAGGAGCCACGAGCACGCACGAAGGAGAAGAGCTTCACCTTTGTTCAGATTTTGTTTTTTTTTTTTTTTGTTCTTTTGGTTTTTGTTCTTTTGTGCCTTCCAAGAAGTGTTTCTTTCAAAAGAAACAACTTTTTATGTTTCTTTTTTCTGTTCCTATTTTTTCCGGAAACAAAAACAAAAAAAGAACAAACGCAAATGACAAACGCGTTTCTGTTCTTTTTTTGTTCCCTGAACAAAATCCGTACGTAAGTGTTCCGTAAACACTTTTTTGGAGTGTTACCATGCACACCCTAAGTAGCAAATGTAACACTAGAACGGTCAAAAAGTGAGACGAACACATTTTGGGACTTAATAAAATAGATAGATGGCAAAAATATTTGCTTCTAGGAGAGAGAGATGCTGGTGACTTTCGAGTCCAAGCAGAAGAAAATGACCTCTTTGAAGTTTAGTAAGAGCATATGGGTTCTTGGACCTTCGTTTGTCCTTATATTGTTACATCTGAACTCTAAAACGTAAAATGTTAGGAAAAAGTCGCAAATGCTCTCGCTTCACGCTCTCCCGCTTCCCGTTTAAAAGTCCACTTTGTACTTTCAAGGTGCTTGGTCTGGTGGCAAGTATTAACGTGCCAAAAGAACGACTTTGACAGTCTACCTGCACAGCAAGGGTTCATTAATTGGTGTTAGCGACGGACACAACCTCCAGGAAGTTCCCCAAGAAGGCAAGCGAATGCGGTGGTCGGGGCATATTTGTAGTGGAACGTTTCGTCGCGAGGATATTGCAGGATCGAGAAGGAGGGAACGAGAGGAGAAGAAAGCTATCCGGTGTAATCTGAGTCTACCTGCAGAAAACTTCCCTTCCAGGTTTGGCCTTTTTAATTAATCATCGAATCCCTATCAGAATTCCATTCACTTAATCACGTTCTATTATATCCCCAAGTGTACGATTGAGAGTTTTTGTGGTATTAATCATTTGTTTTGTAAATAAAAGACCTCGGTTCTTTTCTTTTTGAAGAGTTACTGCTTTTGTGGTTTGCATGGTTTGCATAATAACTGACTAGACATGCATGAAATGGCTACTTGATAAAACTAGTGTAGGGAGTAGCAAATATAACACTAGAAAATTAAAAAGGTGAGACAAACACATTTTTGGACTTAATAAAATAGATAGATGGCAAAAATATCTGTTTCTAGAAGAGAGAGATGCCGATGACTTTCGAGTCCAAGCAGAAGAAAATCACCTCTTTGAGGTTTAACAAGAGTACTCGACTCTTGGACCTTAGTACGGAACTCTGGAATGTAAAGTGCAAGTAAAAAGTCACAACTACTCTCTTGACGGTCTGACGCTTCTTGTTTAAAAGTCCCCTTTGTAATTTCCAGGTTCTTCGTCCGGTGCCAAGTATTAACGCGTCAGAAGAACGACTTTGATGGAGTCTACCTGCACAAGTAGGGCTTATGAATTGGTGTAGCGACGGACACAACACAACCTCCAGCAAGTTCCCCAGAAGCGAGCGCGGTGATCGGGGCATATTTGTAGCGGGACGTTTCGTCGCGAGGATATTGCAGGATCGAGAAGGAGGGAACGAGAGGAGAAGAAAGCTATCCGGCGTAATCTGAGCCTACCTGCAGAAAACTTCCCTTCCAGGTTTGGCCTTTTTAACCGATCATCGAATCCCTATCAGAATTCCATTGACTCAATCACGTTCTATTCTATACCTAATTCTAGTAAAGGAAACAGTACATGCACCTAAAGAACCACGAATTCCCACCACATGCTCTCTCTCTCTCTCTCTCTCTCGATCACTGCAATAGCAATCCGCCGTGCGACACTAGCTCCCCCGCCGGACCCTCGATTCCCTCCGGCGACCTCGGCATCTCCCTCGAGATCAACGGCGCCCGCGTCCCGGAGCTGAGGCCGATCATCCGTCGCGCTCCAGCGCAACTGCGTCGACAAGGACGCGCTCGAGGTGACGTACCTGAGCATCGACAGCGTCAGCATCACGGGTGGCGTCAGAGTTTGAGGTGCTGGAGAACGAGGACGTGGTCCTCTGCGGGTCGCTGGAGAGGGTGGAAGACAATTGGAGCGACGTGGGCCCGGGGCTGGTGTGCCTTACATTGGTTGAATCCCTATCAGAATTCTATTCTATCCCTAATCCTAGTAAAGGAAACTGTACATGTCCCTAAAATAATAAGTTGGAAATTGTGAAATGCAAGCACGTTTATCATCATATCCCCGGTGTGCATTAATATAGTTTGGTCGATTTATAAACATAGAACGCATTTCGCACCTTCTAAATAGCATTTCTATTGACTCAGAGAGAGAGAGAGAGAGAGGTTCATGTTCCTATCACGTTCGACTTTTTTTGCTTGCATAGACTTGACAAAGGAAACGATTGAGTGGTTAAGCATGACTTGATCGAGTACATGGCAGAATTTACTTGTACTTTTCGCCAATGTGACGAATTATCTCTATTGTACATTGGTTAATTTTGTGGATTGTATATATGTACTCCTTTTAATACCGTGTCCTGAAAATTAAAATGGAGCCAGCAGTCTATATCTAAAGGGAAGCTGTCCCGCTACGAATTTGGTATAAATTATCTTAGGTCGTCATTGTTATCGTCTATAAGATATTTGATAGAGAATTATAATAACATTTTAAAGTGGGCAGGGAATAATTGAGGGACGTAATGATGCCTCCTATTTGAGTCTGCTATGTACTTCATAAGAATGATTATGATAGAATCTATTTGCACGAGGAGGGAATATGCATGTTTATTAATTAGTGTTAATGAACCTGAGTAGCTACGGACACAACCTCCAGGAACTTACCCCAAAAAAAAAAAACAAACTCCAGGAAATTTCCAAAAATTGCACGAATACTGCCAACCCCCGTCTTTGCCCTTTTTGCTTTGAGTTCATCTTCAGTTAAGTTTTTGGACCAGCAATCAGTCTTGTTGTGTATGTTATCTGCATATGGGTTTCATCCCCATAATGATTTGATTTCTTGTATATATGAGGATATTGCAGGATTCATAAGGAAGGAACGAAAGGAGAAAAAAACTATCCGGAACACTCTGGAGTCTACCCGCAACAAACTTCCCTGCTAGGTTTGGCCCTCTGTCCTTATCATCTCATCTAACCTGCAATTATCTCTACGTTGCACCGTACATAATTTGACTGGGTTCGTTTCTGAGTTCGAGTAAGCCCTAGCCCGTCGTTGCCCTCCCTCTCCTCTCCTCTCCTCTCCTCTCCCCCATCAACTATCTCCACCACGAGCACAAAACTGGAGCCAACCATCATTCCGTTTGACAGACCCGACAATGGGAAGACGCGGTGAACGGTGGATTACGTTTTTAGGGTTTCCATGGGAATTTTTTAGGGATTTGGCTCGATTCCAGCTTCATAGGCCCATCGACTATCTCTAATATTCACACTGCTGGCGCTGGATGAATGCCAAGTGTAGCCATCATTTGCTTTTTTTCGAAAATTGCCACAAAAAGCTCTAATTTGATGTCATCTACGTACTCATCTTTGTCTTCTGTGCTTAAGAGCTACAGACCCGTTGTTTCGCTGCCACAGTTGACCTCCCTGGCTATCATCCATCCGCCGGCCGCCGGCCACAGCCGTGTCCCACTTTGGCTACCAACATTGCTCCTTCAGCCCCCGCCTACTTCCCTCCCTCCCTTCTCTCTCTCTCTCTCCTCTCTCTCTCTCTCTCTCTCTCTCTCTCTTTCTCGATACCGACGAGGCTCAGTGAGTGATGTGGTTATTATTAGTAGCAACATGTGAATATATGGTAGCACTAGCAACTGGTTTTGAAAGTACTTCTGGCTGTTTTGGTTCAGTATGCACCGCTCTTTGGTAGGGTAGGATAAGACAATAAAGTATGAGCATCTTAAAAGAGAGTTCAGGAACTTTCGAGTCTAGAATCAAAATTATTTACTGTCATTAAGCGATTCGCTTGCATCTAATTAAATGTGTAGGTTCTTTTTGTCTCGTGCAGGAGTTTGGGATTTGCCAGAAATCAGGTGTTATTGCAGTTTAGAGTTCAAACCTCCTTCATTAACAAGAACGAATCAACCCTTTGAAATAACCCGCCACATCTCCACTTTTCATCAGCACGACGATCTCTTTCATGGGAAACTCTCCTTCCTCCAGCAAGAAGAAGGGTTCCGATGGAAAACAAAAGGGAAAGAGCATGAGGAAGCCGATGAATATTCGTGGCCATGAACACCGACTAATTTATCAGGAACAGGAAAAAAGTGGCAGTGAGTACCAGTGCGAAGGGTGCCAACAACCAGGGTTTGGGCCCTATTACTTGTGCGAGGAGGGCTGCAATCTCCATTATCACCCGTGCTGCAGCAAACTTTTAAGTTCGGACCCCTCTGAGTCCTCCTCAGCCGCTGCTGTTGGCAACCACCATCCCTATCCGACTGGGGATCTCGTGTTAAAGGAGAGGGCGCCACGAAAAGCGCGGTGCTGCGTCGCATGTGGAGAGGAAGTCCGGATGCTCAGGTACAAATGGCGGCACAAGAAGGCACATGGCTCGCGCAATCCTTACTGGCGCCTCTACTACCACCTAAATTACCGTGCCTTCCACCCACTCTGCGCGTCACTCCCTGCGTCACTCCCCGTGCAGATAGAAGAGACTGGTGAACATGAGATCGTGCTGCAGCTCAAGGAGAGGATCCAAGGCGAGTGCCTCATATGCAAGCGCAATGCCAAGGGATGGGCTTACAACTGTACCAGCAAGAAATACAGTTGCCACGTTTGGTGTATGAAGAAGGAGATTATAGAGCGTCTGCAGCAGGAGGAAGCGTCACGAGAGAGCAAAGTGACTATCTACGTGAAAAAAGCGTTGCGGCAGATTCTAGTAAAATTGGCTTTTCGGCTCATCATCGAAGCCTTCTTCGCGTTCCTGTGAGCAAACCTGGCAGACATTGTCGGACAGCTTTTCGATTTCACCTATGATCGCGTTACCAGCTCCTAAGTTCAGAAGGATGCAGATCTTTTTATTTTGCACAGTGCTTTTCTCAATGTTTCGCTAAATCTCAATCGTTAATAAAGACGATATTTTCCCAAGACAACGAATGAAGTTTAATTGAGGTGCTTGTAAATAAATATAGATAAACCAACTAAACCATAGAGTTTATATTATATAGGTTAGTGTGATTTTCGATATATCGGTAATCCCACGTGCTGATATCGAAAGCATTTTGTTCGATATGACGATTTCTCCATGAGGATGTTTTAGCGTAATGTGCCCATTGGTTTTGAGGCAATGTCGGAATCGGCCAATACATAAGGAATAAAGTCTATATGTAGAGAAAAACAAAGGGATGATTTATGTCGGTTCACCATATAGTTTTGATGGTGTGCTTTTGAGGTCCCTTAGTAACTTATCTTTATGGGTAGTAATTAACTTATAATGGTTCTAACTTATTTGCACTTATGACTAGTAATTTATGTCTATAATTTATAATGGGACAATAGTATTCGTAACATGAAAATACTGACACTTAGTAATTAACCAATAGCATAGTAAATTACCTCAAATCGTCTTAAGTTATGACAATAGTACTTAGTAATTCTCCTCAATAACTTTAAATTTACTCTAAATCCTTGCAAATGATAAGTTAGTAACCATCTCAACATGTAGTAATTTGCCTCAAAGTCTTGTAGGTTGAATATCATGGCAGCATTTGAGCCCAGTGACAGAGTTCATAGACGATGTTTTCAATTTCATCAATGACCATTTATCCGGTATTACTGTTAAGTGAACGAAATGATATTTTTTTAGCAATCTTTGATTATTTACCTAAAAAAAAAATAATCTGCCGCGTCACTTTCTTTTTTTTTTTTCTGTTGCCGCGTCACTTAATAAGCAAGTTTGCCGCCATTTGAATCCCCGTATGACTAGAGATGGATTGTTGCACCAATAGCGTGCAAGTCCGTATGGACGCACTCCTTTCCGCCCCGGGGAGGTCTGCTAAGGAACTGAAGATGTCAATTTACTGCAAATAAAAAGGGTCGCATTCCTTATTTATCAACTCAGATTTTTGTTCAAAATTTATTAATTGATTGTTATAAATTCAATTATGAACTTTTAATTTTGTCAATTAAATTATCTGATTAATTTTAATGTTATAATTATTGCATGTTATTATCAATTCAATGCGGAATTTTTTAATTTATAATAATATTTTTTTTCTGATTTTTATTTTTAATTTTTAATTTTAATTTTTCTTTTCTCCTTTTTTTCTCTTTTCCCTTTTTCCTCCGCAAGCGGCACGTTCATGGCCAGCAGAGGTCGCCGCCTCAGACGAGCCCTCGCCTGATCTATTGTTCATGTATCTCTCTCTCTCTCTCTCTCTCTCTCTCTCTCTGTTGTTTTGTACTTGAGAAACTAGACGAAAATGGCGCGTTCGCAAAGTGAATACCCTGGTTGCTTCTCCGCCCTCCTGCGTCACCTCCTCTGCAGCGACGGCGCTCCAACCCACCCCTCCGACGATGCCCTTCTTATCGCTGAACTGAGCTCCAAGCACACCACTGACCCCGACACTATCTTCACCAAAGAAGCGCCCAAGCGCGACCCCGGTCAAGACCCACCCGCCGTTGCAGAAGCCGGCGAGAGTTGTCGCGAGGCTGTTGGGGCTCGACTCCCTGTTGGACACCAAGTGGGTCCCAAGGGCCAAGTCCCCCGACGCATTCCTCCGAAGGAGGTCGGTCAATTTCATGGATTACTTGCTCGAGCTCAACCTGGACGAACTGGCCTCGGAGGATCAGGACTTCGGTGTCGTTCCGTGAAATGCCCATGGAACCGAGAACTGGACCGATTCTCGTAGAAACCACATGTTCCGAGCCAGTTCGGTTCGGTTCCGGCGGTTTTCAGTTCCTTTGCACACCCCTTATTCCTCCTTCATCTTTCCTTCAAACTCTGTAACAAAGATCACGGTCCCCCACGGGCGATGTATATTCTTCAAATTTGTCCCAATAACTATCATCAACGGCATTTTTAGAAACCCAGCATGAACCGAATTGTTTGGGGGTGCATTAATTTAAATCGAAATTTCCACCTGAACGGAAGACTCGACTCAATTTTTTGTTTTCTTTTTTGTAATATTAAGAAGAGGTTTAGTGACAAAGGAGAGAGGTTTTGTAAATTGTAATACTAAGAATAATCGATTTTTAGTTTAGTTAACCGAACTAAAAAATATATTCATTATCTGAACCGTTGACACAAGTGCTAAATACGGAATAAGTTTAGGATTAAATTAACTAGATTAATAAAAAATTTAAGATTAAGTTTGTGGTCGTATAATAGGTTTAGGACTATATTAACCAAACTAAAAACTTTAAGACTGGATTTGCTGCCGTATAATAGGTTTAGGACGATTTGGATAATTTGATTAATCTTGTTGATTGTGTAAGTGTATTTCCTTGATGCCGAGTCTTAAATATTAAAATGGAATAGAAAGAATGGGAGAAAAAATCACAACAAGTGTCATAACTTTTATACGACGCTGAGTTTAGTGCTATAATTTTTGTTCACTTGAATTCCATAATTTTTGTACGGAATTACTTGAGTACTATATACTTTTTAATCATTCATTTAAAGGTTATATAACTTTTCAGTCACTCACTTAAATGTTATATAAATTTTCAAACGATTACTTGAGTGTTGTATATTTTTTAAAAATATTTATCACAAGTTACATACCACATTGGATCTTTTGCACTTGGGGAAACCTTTTTTCAAAAGTCATGATATGCAATTCATCGATGAAAAATTATGACACTCAAATGAGTGCCGTATAGAAGGTGAGCACTTGTGGTAGTCCTTATCCTATAGAATATGAATTAAGTTGATAAATAGTCTTAACAAATAATTAACACGCTTAACCTTAAGTCATTGGTTTTGCTCAATTTATAATTATAGCTTGTCTGATTTGGAACTTCGAAATATCATCTTCATTGACTTACAGAGACCGCATGGTCCGCGTTCCTACGGCGTTGGATCTTTTTTGGCTTCCATGACAAGAACAATTTTCCGTTAAAATCAAGTCTTAATCAAACAAGTACTGTCAATCCCGAGTTTTTAAATATTAAAATGGAGCAGGTAGAATCAAACATCGATTCCCGTTTATCTCAAAAGGAAAGTCATCCCGCTAAGAATTTGCTAAGAGGTACGTCCAGTGAAAGAGAAGAAATCAAGTTATGGTAAAATAAAAGTAGTATTACAGTAACTTTTATTAAGATATGATGTACCATTAAAATAACAGTATATGGTATAAATTATGCTACATAGTTAAGAATCGTAAATAGGCGAATGTGAACTTTTCATTTTGCAAGAGAACAATGATCTCATGCATGCCAATCATTTTCACTTCTGGTTAAGTAGGTCATCTTTGTTAACACTTCCGGAATAATTGATTTTATTCTTTTGTTTCTGGGAACAAAAAAAGAACAAAAATTCGCTTGGTAAATTTTTTTTGTTCCCAAGAACAAAAATCTTTTTTTTTCTCGGAAATAAATTTGGAACAAAATTAAGAAGTAGAAAAGAGTTGCTTCTTGTTCCCGATAACAATTCATAGAATGAAGCCTAAGTTTTTCTTTTCTCCTATTTTCTTCTCTTTCCTCTTCTTCTCTTTCCCTTTTTTTTTTCTTCTTCTTCTTCTTTTGGCTGGTCACCGGTCTTAGCCATGGCCGACGACTTGAGAAAGGAGAAGATGAAAAGGGAAAAAAAAAAAAAAAAAAAAAGAAAAATTTAATAAAATTATGAAAAGATTAAAAGAAAATAGCTTGGATTAGAAATTTTAAGGGTTTTACCAAACGCATTTCTATTTCAAAAATATAAATTTTTGGTAGTTTACCAAGTGCCTTTAAATGCTTAGAAATTGTTTGTGAGAACAAAGTCAAGAAAATTCATTTTTAAGCAAAAATTGATCCCGAAACATAATAATTACCAAACGCGCCCTTAGGGTGCGAATGATACCTATTTTGGCCAAAATTTGATTTCTAAAAGAGATATAGATTTTTTTATTTCTATTCTTAGATGAATTTCTAAGTAAAAACACACGTTTGATAATGACATAAATTTTCTACTTCCGAAATAGAAATTCATTTGATAACAACACAAAATTCCTCCCTCCCAGATGGCGGCTGCTAGTGGATGGTGAGCAGCGGGTGATGGTCGACGGATGGCAATTGGGAGCAGTCAACAGTCAGTGGCTAGGGAGCGGTGGCCAATGGTGACGGCGGATTGGCGACTAGCTGCCGAGGAGCAACGGCAGTGGACAATGGACAAGTCGATGACGGAGGTGAGGCCAACAAGTAATGGGGATAAATGATAAGAAAAGTTTTTATTTCTTATTTCTATTCCGAAATAGAGAAGTAAAAAATTTTACTTCGATTTCTATTTCAAACCTATTTTTGAAGTAAAAATCTATTCTACAAATAAAAAAAAAATAAAATAGTTTTACTAAACGGATTTTTTTCTAGAAACAAGTCTAGAATAGAAAAAATAATTCTGAAACATATATAAAATGGTTATTATGCACGCCTTTAGATGCGTTCTCCCACCAGCCAAACTAGATGGATATAATAACTAGCTATAAACTGAGTGACAACTGTCTATTGGAAAAGATTTCTCAACGAGGCTGAGATAACTAGTTAAATTATACACTCCTTTTATTTCACAAAAATTGGTGATTTTAAAAATATTTTCTGAAAAATAATTGCTTATATTATTTACAAAAATGAACAAACGAGAAATACATAAATTGCTGTCCGTAATAAAAAAATCATTGATTAATTAGTTTAAGTGATACAAATTTGAAACATATCTAACACCTAGGAAGGAGGTTGTGGGCGTTCGTGGTGTGTGAAATATTGTTGAGATAGCTGAGTGGTGAGTTATGGGCTTTACAAACGTAGGTTTAATGAGAGTGGGCTTGAGTGTTGAAGTTGAGATGGGTTTGATTTATTTTAGGTTTTTTAAGTTGGGCCAGGAATTTCGAAAGAAAAGAGGTTTTAGTATGGGCCGGGTTTATGTTAGTGAAATAGGCTAGACAATTTGAGAGAGCTTGATGCAAGAGCCCAAATTGAGTCCACGAGGCCAGCTTCGTAAGACCAGTCGCAGCCCAAATCCCCAATTATGGAATTAAAACTTTAAAAAAAAATTAAAAAAATAAGAAAATGCTTGGAAATAGGTCTTCACTAAATTTTTAAGTTTTAGCATTAGATATGGCTTGGTTTCGCTTGATTAGTATACATGTAGCTTATTGCTACGGGAGTATCCTTTTAAAAGAAATTGAATTTGACTTGGTTTTAGCTCATGGGATCACATCCTGGGGCTTATAACATGACTAGTATATTATTTGCCCGATTTGTATTGATTTTTTTTCGTGTTTACTTTAAAGTCATTTTAATACTTGAGTATTTACTTAGTGCATCGTTTTTCAATAAATTTGTTATTTATCACTTTCCTAGGATACATTAGGATTAATTTAGGCTTTGAAGAAAATGAACCTTACAAAAAATGTTCACATGATCATTTATCAACTTTGACGCCTTTAGGACCATAATTGGTAACCAAGACCGCGTGACCACTTACCTTCCAAGTTAGAGATACTGAAAGGGCGCTAAAAGACATTAGCTTAATCAAGTTATCGACCCTAAACTCTCTTGTTGCATAGGAATCGTGACGATACTCCCATGTCTCGATTAGTTTCTAATTGATCCCAATAAACTAGTGAGAACTCCTAGATATATTTAGGTTATTAAGAACTTGAAAATTGAATTATAACGTCAGGCAAGGTATAAATTTGGAGAACCCAAGTCTAATCAAGGGCCATTATCCCAAATTAGGTAATACCTCTATATCAATATATTTCTTTTCCATTCCGGATGGAAAAGGTAGGTTGCGACGTCCAGTCGAAAAGGTAAAAGTAAAACTTTCTTAGGACAGCAAATGAGGAGGAAATTGATAGAGTTGCAGCGAGTGTGAAAGCAAAGGGGGGGCTAGAGTCTGCAAAACTGCATCTAAGATGCAATAAGAGCTACATCCCACAGAAACGGTCATGGATCTTTAGCATCGCACGATGAGGGCATAATCCTCGAGCCGGACTTCGACCTTGCGGTGGCAAGATCAACTTCCGAGAAGCGAGGGGGGCATTCGTCGTTGGAGCTACCACGTGATACAGCAATGGAGGCCTGACCAACCAGCCTTGACGTGAGGTTGTGAACCCTGGAAGCCATCAAAGATGGTGGCGTGACGATGCTTTTGGTTCCCGTGGTCTTCATCTCCGGCTCGATTTTGGATCCAGCTACCCTCCTTGTGCCCATGTCTATTTGTTCTTTGCTAACATGTTGAGACATGAAAGGTCGTTCCTGTGGTCGACTCTTCAGGTCAATGAGGAATCAACAACCGAGGGCGCCACGACCCCGTGAAGGGGACAACGCGAATGACCCAGAATTATTGACCAGAATATTGCCAAAGTTGATTTTGGTTCGGCATTTGCAAAATACTTTGAGCTTCTAAATGCCTTTCTATCAAAGTCGAGGTATTTGGCAAAGGTCGACTTCCAACTTTGGTTTAGAGAATTTTCTAGATATTACTTCAGGGCTTAACGATCTCTTTTTCTTCCAACTTTGCCTTTATTATATTATCTATATTCTAGTTTTCTTCACCTGCTTTCCTATGCAGATTTGACCAACATCACATGACATGGATGGATGGTGCCGATGGCATGAACTCGGCATCGACGTCACCTAAGGTGAGGCTCGAGGTTGCGCAACCTCAAGGTGGTGTTATGAGGATCGCGAAAACCTGGTAAGCTGGGCACACTATCCGACTCTTGCTCATGCTCATGCCATGAAGTTAGAACAAAGAGTAAGTACCAGGTGTTCCGACAAGTGATCGAGAACCCAATTTAATTACTACTTCCGCTAAAATTTCTTACCAACTTAGATTTTTTGATCCAGTTCTTAATTGACTGTCAGAAGGTTGGCCTTTGCCTCGTGGCTGCTGCTCAAAAATATATATCAGCCTATCAGAAAGTGTTCAAAGAGTGATGTCCGATTTATTAAGACTGGTCTTCAATTAATAACAAGGACGACTATTTTATAGATGTCTTAATGCACTACCCAATATTACACAGAATATAAACTATGTACATCCCACGCCTCAGTGCTAGCAAAACACATTCAATAACAATTCTGGAAAGTGGAAGAAAAGAGTATCATCAGACTTTCTTAGGGAGGCCAAATGAAGATAGAATCGAGAGAAGCGCGGCGCAGACAAAGGCGAAGAGGAGGAGGCTTGCAGCCGCATAACCCTTGTTGAAGAACTTGTCGTAGGCTGAACCCACGAATTCAAACACCGACTTCAGGTCCTTTGTCGCCCCGAATCCCGCAGCTGATCCAGTCGCCAGTACATATGACGTGATCTGCGAAGTATCAACACAAAACTCCAGGTCACGGTCGAGGTTCTTCCTCGAGATCAGTTGATTCACCTTATGCGTTGATAGTCCAAATCTGATTCGTACTAAAGCTATTATAAATTAACCAGTATAGATCGCTAGGTTAATGAACTTTAATATCTACATACCTGGTCTGCGAAGAAATCAAAGAGAGTGACGCTGTCACGGCTTATCTCTTGATTCGCCTTGCACGTGCGGTGAAGTGTTCGTGCAATTTGGATGAGAGTGTATGCAGCTCCAACCACTATGGTTCCTAGCATGTACCTGCGCAGAGTTCCTAGACATGAAGAAGATGCAGAAGATGATCGAGCAAGATCACGCAGCGCGAACTCACCGGTACGCGTAGACGTCTCTAAACCGGACTTGGACTTCCGTGTTGAAGTATATTTGCAACGTCGCGGTGTCCGTCGTCAAGACCACCAATGATACAACGAGGAAGACCAGCATGAGGAGCCTCAACGCGAGGATCAAAGCTCTTGAAGCCATCGAAGGCGCCAGTGGTGCTGCCCTTCTTCTCGCCTATGGTCGATCTTGTGAAACTTTCTCCCATCTGCCTTCTAATAATTTGATCTCGCCTATCCTTTAAACCTAACACTCAAGTAGAATATACTAATCTATTCATGCCCATCGTTGAATTTTGGGGTCAATTGCATTATGAGGGTTGGTGACGAGAGTGACACCACAACGCCATCTCCGAGGCCACATCCGCAAAATCTGACGTGTACATCATCACTTCACGGATTAATGCCTTACGGAACCTTCTAGGCCCAACTGGACAGGCATGTTCTTGCCAATTAGGAAGGCCTTTTCCAAATCTAATATTTTCTGCACTTCATTTCGCGAATCATGCGAAGAAAAAGAGGCAAGAGAAAAAAGAGGTAAGGGCCGGGTCGGGAGGGGCCAGGCCTGACCGGAAGCGAAGGGCTGCGTGCTCTGACCCGACCCGAACCTAAACCCATGAGACCCAAAAACGAATACTCGGGTCGGGTCCCAGCCCGGGTTGTGTTTTCAGGTTTTTTTTTTTTAAAGCAAAGTGTTGTTTCTCCTCCTCTTATCAGAACAGAAGATCGTCAAGGAACTCCTTCGACGTCTTGTGGAAAAGACTCGGGATTTCAGCCACCCACCAGAATCGAGCTACAGTAAGGGACTCTAATGTTCGTTGTTCTCAAATGCCATTGATGCATCTTTTGAAGATGACTCTTCTGCCCTAAATTTGATTAACTAGAATAGAGTAGATGCAAAGCTCGATGGCTCGGGCCTTGCTGCAGCATTGAAAGAAACAGTAGATACAAAGCCTTTGTTCGCCCTATCATTAAACAAAGAAAGAGCCTTCTCTACATTGCCTTTTTTGAAGCAACCATCGATAAGGGCAGAATAAACAAAGCTGTCAGGTTGAACTGCCATTGATAACATCTCATCAAACAAATGGAACGCCTCACTTAAATTGCCAGATTTACAGTGTCCATCTATGATTGTAGGATAGGTCACTCTATTAGGAGCCAAGCCTCTGGCTGAAATTCCATCAAACAGCTTCCTAGCTCCAATAACATCTCCTAACTTACAAAGACCATTAATCAAAGCATCGTAAGTGACAACGTTAGGAACCCATCTCCTCGAGGAGTTGAAAAGCGTCTGCTAGTTTACCCAGTTTAGACAAACAAGAAATAACAGAATTGTAAATAAAAATATGAGCCACTACGCCCTTTTCCTGGAGTTAAGAAAAAAATTTCCATTGCTTCTTTTAGTTTCCCATTCTTTGAAAGTCCTTAGATCAACAGTCCGTGAATATGTACATCCGGCAGCACCTGCCTCTCGAGCATGACCTTAACAATTGTGAATGCTTCTCCAACGTCACCACCTTTACAATGACCATCAATAAGAGTCATGCAGATGACACCATTTGGTACTACACCGCAATCCATCATCTCCATAAAGAACCTGCTAGCTGCCAGCATATCCTCTGCCTTACAATACCCACTGAACAAGGGGAGAGCTTAATGAAGGAGCTTAGTAAAAGCAATACACAACAGTACCAAAATACAGTTTCCACATGCCTCGAGACAAACAGAAGCAGATGCCCTGCAACCACAAATAACTGCAGAAAGATAAAGATATTACTGACTTATAATTCACATAGGATCCTTCAAAAACCAAAACAAATTCATCAACTAGCATCATATTGACAAAGTCATCAAAAAGCAAGGGTTAAATATAAAGGTCGAGTACCAATGGTAATCTCCAACTTCATAAATCATCTAGAGAAATTGATATCAAGTTTGGCGTCATGGTTGTCATTGGCCTTTGCAATAAATTTATGATGAAAATTAGAATTAATGTGTGCATATATTTTTTACCTGACTCAAAGATTTCGAGTTATTCTAAGTCCTCCTTAATAGAACATGAAAGTGGTGTCGATTGTAACTAATCTTGAGCACATACAAGAGCCTCCACCATAGTTGGGGTCAAGGAGTTACCTAGCACATCGAGCACATGACTTCATGTGCTAAATGTGGCCTCTGATGCTACAATTGAGACGGGCACGACCAAAATATCTTGCTCAATAGGAGAGAGGATAGGATATCTAGAATAATTTACTATCCAAATTTAAGATATCAAACATAGCATTATAACATTCACATCCTTCCGCTAGCTAAGATACAATGAAGTCATAATATCAGCACCAACCATAGGAGACTTTGACGTGTTTACCATCTTGTGCCCTTTAGCCTCTGGTTGCACTGGAAACATACACCAGTGCGGTATTGCTCAAACAATGATGTTAGAGATGTCAGTACTTCATCTTGTAAAATTTCCACCTTCTTGCTTTCGTAAACACGATAAATCATCCACTTCACATAATCCCACTTATGCCACGAGTCAAGTATGCAAGCAATGAACAAGGTAAGATTGATGTCATTCACATTGCCAAAATACTTATTGAATTTTGTCTTTATTCTCTTAGCCATTTCCCACAAGCTTTGATCCTCATTTGCACAACATTTGTCAAGCATTATACAAATCCCATACACATCTTTCACCGTACTGTATCATTACTGATGACATAAGAAGTACCTGAAACTTTTAAAGTCGCATAAAAAAATAACTTCAAGAAAGGAAGAAAGTGACGAACATACTTCCAATCTTCATTAGTGGGTAACTCTTTCACCTTGGAAAGCTCTTCAACAAATTTACTATCATGAAATTCCAATGAGTTAAAGTTATTTGAAACTTTAGTGCTTCCAACATCATGTATGTCGAGTTCCAATAAGTCTTGATATCCAAACATACAAGACTCTTGGACTCAATATTCTCTAGCTCAACACATTCCTTAAGCATGGTTACCTCAAGTAAGTGTTTTTTACTTGGATTTTTTTTGTCATTGATGTTATTTCTTATTTTTTAAAAATGCCACATCAAATTGGTCGAATGGATTTAATTAGCATAAGATGAAAAAATTTATGACTCAATTGACAAAATTGAAAAGTTTAAGACTAAATTAGCAAAAGTACATTAGGTTTAGGAATTTTTGGACAATTTTCCCATCATTCTATGTGGCATAGCTAATGTAAACAATTTTTTTAAATTTTTTTAATTTTTTTTCCTTTCCTTTCTTTTTCTTTTTGCTGGACATTGCCAACCTTAGGTAAGGGTCCCCGTCGCCGAGTTTGGCAAGGTTGCCCTGTCACGCCCGATCCTCGGGCACGCACACATCCGTCTCACTTGGTCGATTTTATAAAGCGATATCCCGGACAATGTATCGCCGACCCTTTTAATTTTTTAAGCACATGCGGAACGATTAAAATCCCAGACAATAAAACGATGGGATAGAAAAAGCGGGGCCATATTTTTCATATTGAAATTTATAACCACACTTTTATACAAAACACAAACCACTTCAAAACTATTCACATCAAAACGGAGATCACAAAGAAGACGAAACTTAGATAAACTAGGCCTTACTCAAGGCCTCTCTCGAATTGCCTTCTTCTTCCAAAATCCTTCTCCTCGATCTCACCTCCGAGTTCTCCTTCTCGGATTCCTCCTCCACGCTCTTCGGCGGGGTCCCGAAATGGTTTTCCCAAACTGGGATGAGACTACGTCTCGGCGAGTTCTACCCCACTAAGCCCGATTAGTAAACTATTATACTAAAGGCTGCCTAAACACGCACGGGGCGAGGACTTACCTTGGCCTCGGATCCCACTGCCTAAGTCGGTACAATTCATAATAGGCACCCAAGCAATCATATCACTTTGATCGAAGATCGATCAAATCGACCCTAGTCGATTATATTCCAACAAGACCACTCTCGGTCATTCCCATTCCCAATCAATTCACATCAAATCAAAGCATCGACCTAGTCGATTACATGTCAAACAAATCACTCTCCCACGAGGAGTATCTAAAAGCGAGGCCACGTGCATTCTCTAGGACGACATTCCAAGTCTCCGAGTTCACGTGCCTCGAACCTTGAGCCCACGTGCATTCTCTCGGGCGACCCTTTTCGCCAAAGTGATGCATCAGTCACCGAGACCACGTGCCCTTTTAGATGCCGGGCCCACGTGCATTCTCTTAGGTGCATCTCACCAAAGCGATGCATCAATTCGCCGAGACCACGTGCCCTTTTAGATGCCATTCCGGAATGCTGGACCCACGTGCATTCTCTAAGGTGCATCTCACCAAAGCGATGCATCAATTCGCCGAGACCACGTGTCCTTTTAGATGCTAAATCTGTCCACGAGCCACGTGCATTCTCCCGGGACGACATACCGAGTCTCCGAGCCACGTGCATTCTCTCGGCGACCTTTTCGCCCAAGGTGACATATTCAACCACCGAACTCACGTGCATTTTCCAGGTGACATTCCAATTCACCGAGCCACGTGTCCTCTTTGCAGTGGTTACCGTTCACTTTCAATATCGACAACCAATGCCCAACGATTTCTCAATCAAATAAATAAATCAACTCAACAAAACATTATAAATGCTGAATAAACATACTTGGCCATTCACCAATCAATACTCAATCAAATAATTAAATTAACTCAACAAAGCATTATAAATGCTGAATGAACATACTTTTGGCCATTCACCAATCGATAATTCAATCTCAATCGATTCCAATCAATTTAGGGTAAATCCTAAAATATCACAATTTATTCAATTCCATACAACGTGGAGCTCAAATAAATAAACGGACTGCACCACGACGATCAGCACGAGATTTCGGTCATCGGCCATCAAAATCTTAATTTCCGAAAAATAATTAATTTATTTATTAATTTCGAAAATTAAATAATTAATATTAAAAATTCAATTTAGCTCAAAATAAAGCCCGATTACATAAACGGACTTCACCACAGTCATCAGCACAATATTCCGGCCCCGGGCCATCTCAGTTGAATTTTCAGAAAATAAATAATTATTTAATTTAATTCCGAAAATTAATAATTAAATACTAAAATATCCACTTAGGCCCGAAAAGCCTAATTAGAGCCCACCAAGGGTCGGGAAAAATCCCGAGGCACTTCCAATAATTAGTAGACCACGTCTACTTGCTAATTACACAATCAATTTATCTAAATCACATCACAATTGACTAATAATTGCTAATTTATTCTAATCTAACAACCTAAACATAATTAATTAAATCTAAACCAGCTTAAAGCATAATTAGCCACTAATCCTGGATTAGTGAGATTACTCACCAAATCGCTCGCAAATCGGATCAATCCGACGGCGGCGACGCGAGGAACGATTGTTCCCAAAGCACGGCTCGGGTTCGGGGCCGGGAAACGGCCCAAAAGCGGGCCCGAAGATGCTGAAACCCACTCCGTGGGTCTGCTGGACGGAGCCGATCGGGCCTGCTCCGGCGGCTAGGGCGGCGAGGGAAACCGGCGGAGGGCGAGGGAGTCGCGGGGAGGTCCGGCGAGGTTGGCGGTGGCCGGAGGTGGCCGGAGATGGGCTGGTCGGTGCGGAACAGAGACGAAACAGGGCTGGGCCGAGCTGGATTGCGCGGCCTGGGCGCACGCGGACGGCGGCGAGCGCACGGGCGCGGGCGGCGGTGCGGCTGTGCGGCGAGCGGGACGAGCGGCAAGCGGCTGAGGGCGAGCTACAGCTTCTGGTTCGCTCGGCGTGGAGAAAAGAAGGAGAAGAAGAAAGAAGAAAAGGGGTTCGGTCGAGCGTGCAGAGGAAGAAAGAAGAGAAAGGAGAGAAAAGAGAGAGATAAGGGTGTGGGGTTTTGACTAGTCAAAGAAGAGAGATAAAGTGGGCGGTGGGGAATTCGCACGAGGGGAAAGGGAGAGGAGAGAGAAGAGAGAAAGAAAAGAAAGAAAAGAAAGAGAGGGAGAGAGGAAAAAGAAAAGGAAATGTATAATTCCTTATTTCAATTTTCCTTTTCTCTTTTCTTTTTCTTTTGGTTTCAATTTTTCTTCCGATAATTTCTTTATTTTCAAATTTGGACCGTCAATAAATTGACGAGCGATGAGACGGGATCCTAAAAATAAGAATTATGACGCGCTTAAAATTCGATTCCGAAATCGAGTTCAATTTCGTGGTTAAAAATCGATCGAACGTGATTTTAGCTCAATCCAACCAATTAGGTAGCTTTTAGGGATTTTACAGCTGATACATCCCTTAACGGCTTCACCCAATAGGTTAGTTAACTCGTGAGTGATCGGCTCGAGAAAAGGTAGGCGCGTCGACGAAATGCGCCCATTTCACTTTATCGAAACGGGGTCGAATTTCGGGATGTCACATGCCCTCACCAGCCTCAAGTGAGCCCTTAATTAATCTGGCAATGGCAGCCCTTGCCAACCCAAGCGTAGGTGCCATTAGCCTAAGGGCAGCCCTTGCCTAATGCCAACACCTCCATTGGCCATTGATGAGGCCCAATAAAGGGAAAAGAGGAAAAATAAAAATAAAATAAATGGTTAATACTGAAAAACCCCAAAAACCAGAATGGTACACTTGTGACAAATTTACCTCAAATTATTTTTTTGACCACCAAAAACCCCAAACTGGTATACTTTTGACAAATTTACCCCAAACTAGTATACTTGTGACAAATTTACCCTCTGTTAGTTTTTGTTAAATTTTATTATCAAATTATTAAGTTAAATGACACGTGACAATTAACTAGTATACCAATTTAGGATTTTACGATCCGTTTGTTAAAGTTTACAATTTTTATGATTTTTTTGTGGTATTAATTCAATTTAGCGAAGAGTATATTTGTCACAAATTTATCAGTTTTGGGTTTTTTGCGGTCGAATAAATTAGTTTAGGGTAAATTTGTCATAAATGTACCAATTTAGGATTTTTTTTATAGTCAATCGGGGTAAATTTGTCACAAGTGTACCAGTTTGGGATTTTTCATGGTCAAAAAAATAAGTTTGGGGTAAATTTTGTCATAAGTGTACCAGTTCGGGGTTTTTTAGGGTATTAACCCTAAAATAAAAAGGGAAATGAAAGGAAAAAAAGAAGAGGAAAATTATAAAATTTGCCTACATCAACGTCAACCGTGTCATCTAAGATGGCCAACGCCATGATTGGCAATGACTAAACTACCGCATTAACGATTTCTAGTCAAAATTGACCAGGGAAGACTAAATTGACAAATAATAAAAAAATCTAGGATTCAATCAATATAGTTGAAAGGTTTATAATTAAATTACAATTTGTTAAAATGTTTAGAATTAAATTAGTATAATTAATAAGTTTAGGACTAAACTATTGTTATTTAATAAGGTTGGGACTTTTTGGATAATTTATTTTAGCATTTCTTATTGTTGTTTTGCAGTCTTTTGAATCACGACATGAATATAGAAGGATGTAATTCCAGTGGCGTGCAAGTTTGTAAGGAAGCAGCCACTCATTTTTCGAGGGTTGGGTAAGGAACTGAAGATGTCAATTTCCTATAAATAAAAAGGCCCATAATCCTTATGCATTAACTTAAATTTCCATCTCTTCTTAATTGATCGTTAGCAAGTGAGCGTTGCCTTGGAGCTGATATTGACTAGAATATATCAACCAATCAGAAGTGTTAAAGTAGCACACACAAAAAAAAAAAAAAAATTTAGAAGTGTTAAAGATAGAAAAGATAAAGTAAAATTGAGTGTCACATTAGATTTACTAAGACTAGTTCACTTGTTCACAATTAATACTAAGAATGAATAATTGAGTTTTCCATTGTTGACATTTAAATTTTGATAACCCATTTAATCATTCATAAATTGTATAGAAAATTATAGATTAATTTCTAACCCCTAAATAATCTCCATTAAATTGCATGACATATAGACATTAAGAGCATTTTCATTACTAGCATTTAAAATTTGAAAAATAAATTAAAAACATTATAAAATTTTCATTATAATTATTATTAAAAAAAAAAAAAAAAAAAAGCAAGACCAGGCCGGGGCAGGCCGGCCCGGCCTTGTTCATGATTAATTCCGATAGAGAGACTGGGAGGTCGGACAGAGAGCTGAGAGTCTGAGCGAGCGGCCGGCAGCGGCGGCTGTGCTCGAACCCCGGTCGATGCTTCCCCCTTCTTCCTCGGCATCACATCCTCTGTAAATCCCCCTGTTCCTGGTTTAGCCGTTTGTCCCGAGGATCTCGCCTCGGAGACGTTGCGAGGCGGCCAGCCATAGCTCGATTCGTCTCGAGCTCGCCGTCTCCGAGCAGGGTAGGGACTCTCGCGATGAAACGCTTATCTCGTTGAACCCTCTGCTTTGCCATGTTCCAAGTAAGACGTGGAGACTCGTTGTCTTCGGTTCATGCTTGTGTCAAGGTCTGAATAAGTTGGTTGCGTTGATTCTGAACACTGCTTGTCGATTTCCTTCGAATCTGAACGTGAGCTCGAGTCCGGTGTGGGTCAATACCTTCTTCTCAATCCATGCTAACTACATGTTCGATGAAATGCATAAGCTAAATCCATAATCATGAGCTCGCATCATCCATCGTTAGCAAAAGCAACCCATCATATTTTAGACATTCTTTGTCCGGAACACTGACCGCTTGGCGCATTTGTTTCCTTCCACTCATCATCGACTTGATTTTTACCATATCCAAGCATTTAACCAAACATGCAATTTTGCCATTGTGGGCATTCTAGACTGTGATTCTCCACGAGAAGTATGCTATTTAAATTATTGAAACGAATGAGGATTTTAGGTTAAAAAAACTCACGCTAGCCGCATCTCAACTTTCTTATTCACATCTTGTGCGTATTTGTTCTGCATTTTTCTTGTTTGGAAAAAAAAATATTTGATGGTTCATAGCGATGCTCGGAAGAGATGTTTAATGGAAGTGTCGCCTCCATGGGGTTGGTGGAGTGATAAGGGCTTGGGCTTGTGGGTGATTGATCCCAAGTTCGAGTCCCCCTGCCCTCCATCTTATAATATTCTTGACTTACATGGAGGCTAGTCTGTGGAGCCGGGCTAGTTCTCCTCTAGTTGGTGGCTGACCGGTCGGACCCTTATAGTGCGGCCGATGTGGGAGTCCGGGTCATCAAAGAAAAAAAAATAGCATTGTCCATAGATGGTGGTGCATGGTGGCCGGATATAGCATGTGGTTGTGCCCGGGTTACTTTTAACTTGAAGCTTGAATGTGTACGGCAAAGAGGCGGCTAGAGTCTGCAAAACTGCATCTAATGCAGCAACAGCTACATCCCACAGAAACGGTCATGGATCTTAGCATCTCACGATAAGGACATAAAATTCTGGGAAACTCAACTGTAGGTACAAACATCCTCCAACCGGGCTTCGACTTTTCGGTGGCAAGATCAACTTCCAAGTAGCGAGGTGGGCGTTCGTTCGTCAGAGCCGCTGCGTGATGCAGCAAGGGAAGCCATGACCAGCCAGCCTCAACTTGAGGGTTCTGAACCCTCAAAGCCATCGAAGACGCGGTGTGACGGTGCTTTTGGTTCCCGTGGTCCTCATCTCTGGCTCGATTTTGGATCCAGCTACCCTCCTTGTCCCCATGCTAATATGTTGAGACATGAAAGGTCGTTCCTGTGGTCGACTCTTCAAGTCAATGGGGAATCAACAACCGAGGGCGCCACGACCCCATGAAGGGGACAACGCGATGGACTCAGAATTATTGAATATTGCCAAAGTTGGACGATGCTATTGGTTAGAATTTGCAACGTACTTAGTTGAGGTGTTTGCCAATAGCCCTTTGACTTAAAACTAGCATTTCCAGAGTTCCTTTCCAATGAAAATCTCACCCGGGATTGTTTTTGAGAATTTTCCAGATACTACCTCAGGGGTTAATGATCTCTTTTTCTTCCAACTTTGCCTTGATTATATTATCTATATTCTAGTATTCTTCACCAGCTTTCCTATGCAGATCTGACTAACATCGCACGACGTGGATGGCATCGGTGGCCCTCCCCAGAGGTCGCACGAATTCAGCACCGACGTGACCTTAGCTGAGGCTAGAGGTTGCGCAACCTCAAGGTGGTGTTGCGAGGATCGCTAAGACCAGGTAAATTGGGCACACTATCCGTCTCTTGCTCATGCTGGTGTCGTGAAGTTAGAACAAAAGTAAGTACCAGGTGTTCCGACAATTGATTGAGAACTCAAATTTAATTACTACTTCCGCTAAAATTTCTTAGCAACTTGGATTTTCTAATCCAGTTCTCAATTGACTGTTAGAAAGTTGGCCTTTGCCTTGTCGCTGCTGCTCAAAAATATACATCAACCTATCAGAAAGCGTCCAAAGAGTGATGTTAGATTTATTAAGAACGGTCTTCAATTAATAACAAGGACGACTATTTTATAGATGTCTTAATGCACTACCCAATATTTCACATAATATAAACTATATACATCCCACGCCTCAGTGCCAGCAAAACACATTCAATAACAATTCTGGAAAGTGGAAGAAAAGAGTATAATCAAAATTTCTTAGGGAGGCCAAATGAAGATAGAATCGAGAGAAGCGCGGCGCAGACGAAGGCGAAGAGGAGGAGGCTCGCAGCCGCATAACCCTTGTCGAAGAACTTGTCGTAGGGCAAACCCACAGCGTCAGACACTGACTTCAGGTCCTTTGTCACCCCGAATCCTGCAGCCGATCCGGTCGCCAGTACATACGATGCGATCTGTGAAGTATCAACACAAAACTCTAGGTCACTGGTGAGGTTCTTCTTCAAGATCAGTCGATTCAACTCATGTGTCAATAGCCCGAATCCGATTCATACATAAGCTATTATACATCAACCAGTGTGTATCGCTAGGTTAATGAATTTTTATATCGACATACCTGGTCTGCAAAGAAATCAAAGAGAGTGACACCGTCTCGGCTTATCAGTTGATTCGCCTTGCACATGCGGTGAAGTGTTTGCGCAATTTGGATGAGAGTGTATGCTGTTCCGACCACCATGGTTCCTAGCATGTACCTGCACAGCGTTCCTAGACATGAAGAAGATGCAGAAGTTGATCGAGCAAGATCACACAGCACGAACTCACCGGTATGCGTAGACATCCCTAAACCGGATTTGGACTTCCATGTTGAAGTATATCTGCATCGTGGAGGTGTTCGTCGTCAAGACCACCAACGATATGACGAGGAAGACCAGCGTGAGGAGTCTCAACGTGAGGATCAAAGCTCTCGAAGCCATCGAAGGCGCTGGTGGTGCCGCCCTTGCTTTCGCCTCCGGCCGACCTTATGGAACTTTCTTTCGCACGTCTTCTATTGCTTTGATCTCTCCTCTATGTCCTGTCCTTCAAACCTAACACTCAAGCAGGTTATACTAATCTATTCATCCCCATCGCTTACTCCTGGGCTCAACCTGCGTCATATGGGTTGGTGACGAGAGTGACTCGACAACGCCATCTCCGAGGGCGACGTCCACAAAACCTGAAAGTGTTCATCACTCCACTGACTAATGCCTTACGAAACCTTCGAGGCCCAACCGGACGAACACGTACTGGAGCAAGCATGTTCTTGCCCATTAGGAAGGCCTTTTTTCACTTTGAATAATCAAGCTTTTCTTCGGCCCAAACAGCATTCAGACCAAATCTAATATTTTCTGTACTTCATTTCGCGAATCATGCGAAGAAAAGAGAAAAAAAAGAGGTGACCTTGTTTCTTGCTCGGATTTTTCTTTCGTTGATCTTACTTCTTATTTTCCTATCGCGAAAAAAATTCATCGCCTTTTTATCTCCGTCAGTGAAATATGTAGAAGGCGAAGATATTAATGGATTTCAATTTCTAGAGAAACCATACTCTAATTATATTTTCGCAACTCTCGCATCCTAGACCAAATAAAAACCTCATTCATAATACAGAATCGCATGTGTGAATTCATAGATCGGCATAAATTGTCGTTCCATGTTCAACCCACATTGTAATGCAAATACAGTTTGTCATCGTCGCAGCAGCTCATAAACTCGGACACATCATGTGGTCGGCGATGGAAGCATCTCCCGATAAATGCTGTTTCTCAAGCTTTTACTTCGATTCCTGGTTCATCCGTACACTATTTTGCTTTTTTAAACCGTAGTTCCATGTATGCATGTATAAGAAAATGGATCAACCATTGAATAATGAGCAAAAACTAGGAGGAGAATGAAGCAAACGCCAACAACGCCAACAACGATTCTTCAAGTAGGCAAAAAAGACTACGCCTCTCTCTCTCTCCCCGTCAATTCCCACAAAGGAAAAGACAATTAGATCACGGGTCAAATTTGCATCTTTTTGTTGTTTGTGAAAAAGCCCAACAGGTCATCTCACAAGTCGCTCTTGCCACTTTCTCTTTCCCCAAACCTTGTCCTTTGTTCTTGTCCCTTTGCTCAATCTTGCAGAATTTTATTTAATGCACAGACAGATTAAAAGTTCATCATCATGTACCTGGTCCGCCTCATAAAAATCCCTTCATTGCTTTTTTGGCTTTTTTCCCTCCGTTGTCATCTCCATTTAGCGGACTAATGACTATTCCAGAGGCCTCGATCTACAGGATGTCCCGAATAGCGGTTAAGAAAAACCTGAATGATGTGATGCTTAATACTTTATTCACTTAAGAGGTTGATCTTTAGCTAGGTATGGTACAAAGCATCAATGTGTGGTTATATATTCAATGACATGACAGTGGCAATATCTTTGTGCATCAGGACATGGAACCGGCGAGAAGTCGGTGTCCATTGCCATATGTTAATAAAGAAAGAAAAAAGATCACAAGAAAGCAGACAAAAATTTTACAGGCACGAAAGAACAACAATATTGTTGAAATAAAGGGAAGAAACAAGAATGACAGTGCTTTTGACTGAAGCATCAGTATTTGGCAGCACCTTCCCTCACAAGAATGATTACACAGGTAAAAATTCAGGAGGAGGCCTGGAGTTGGATTAAAAAAAAAAAAAGGAAAGTAAACCCACAGGTCCTCCGCTTGCCTTGAGACCCACCTTTTCACTTCTACATCATTTTGCAGGATATTTTCTTCTTCTCCCCTCTTGAAAGTTCACTAATTCGCGGTTCATCATACAAGGGTTGCTGTGGATTGGATTAACTAAGAAACTGCATGAAATTTAAAACCCATAAAAAAAAAATTTAAGAAACATGTACTGAAAAAAATTGGTCTAAACAACTCATGACAGGAAATGGGTAAAGGAAAGAAACTTAATTGACATATGCTAATGCTAGACGCACCTGTTTCGATGTTGGAGTCAATCTGGGTGATGATAATGAAAGACTGAGAGGCTAGAATAGATAGAGCAAGCGTACCTGTCAAGTCTTTAGTTGGGGCGGAGGAGAGATGATGTTGGTGATTCACTTTTCTCTCCTGTTTTTATCAATAAGGATGGTGATGAATGACCCATCTTCCTCATCATCTCTCATAGACTTTGAATCAGTAACTTTCTGACTCTTACTATCGTGATGAATGTGACCGCCGGTTCTGACAACATTCCTCTCAGAGTTCTCTCTCATTTTCCTTCTCAGCTTCTCTTCTGCATCCTGCAAGAACTTGAACTTTGGAGGTGGTGATGCCCTGATTCTGTTGAACTCTGCATCAGTTGAGGACTCAAAGAGAGGGTTGAATCCATGCGGGTTATGGTATGTGTTCGCAGGGGAAGTGAGAGGGGGTGTGAAGAGAGATGGAGAGGCCAGAGGAGTGAGAAATGGGGTTTCCACTGTGAAAAGCAATTCACTCAAGCTCTTTCCTCTTGAGCCCTTTTCGCCTCTGGACCTGCCATCTTCTGACTCCAAGTCTTCCTTTGTCTCTTCAACAATGGTGAAGAGAAATCTGGGAGGCCCTCCAAGCTTGTGCAGCCTCATGAGCTCTGTCTCCATGCTCTCCTCTTCACATGGTTTTACCAGAATATCCTTGTTTGAGTGGACTTGTTGTAGCTGATTCTGTGAACCATTCAACTGGGTATCAGAGATTATTCCTGAGGAAGGGAGCTCTTGGGGATTCAAAGCTGTTTGGCTCAAAGAAGATGGCTTTTTACAGCAGAAAATGTGAAGGAGCTCTTTAGTTGGAGTATTGTTATAGCCTTCTTCAATTGTTCTGTTTGTGAACCTCTTTTTCCAACAGAGCAAATAGTAGAATTCTGCAAACAGGGCTAAAACAAGGCAACCAAAGACCACACTCAACCCCAGTCCAATTCCACTCAAAGATTTCATCTTTTTCCCCCTCCCCCTTTTCCAGTCCTTCTCTAAATTAATCAAGGGAAGAGAAGCTACTTTGCCTTATTACAAATAATTACTAAATAGATAAATTAAGAAAAGTCACTATCTGAATTACCCAAATCCCAAATGCATGTTAGAGCAAACCACTCTGCAGACCACATTGCAAAACTGCCAAAGAAAAAGAACCTTGCCCTGGACTTCTGAGAGCAGCTTCAATCTTTTCTCTGATCACGACTAACAAACAGTTAACCCTTCAAGAACAACTTCACTTGATCGAGCTCAGTCGCGGTGGCTCCGAATCTCTCGCCGCTTCATCAACAGATAAGAAGCTGGTGGTGAAAAATGCCCACTTTATCAGCTGAGAACAAACTCACATCACCCACCTGTCCAAAACAAACCCAAAGATGCTTTCTTTCCTCAAACATCACCATCCACAAATCACCAGGAGGGACGATGAAGAAGAAGCAGCTTCAGCTCTTCCCTTCTTCTTCCAACGCAAGAGCATCACAAGTTAACTTTTGGATAAATTTTACTGTCGCCATGTGACGGCCATGAGGCTCCTGAAGCACCTTCACTCTATCTAAGAATTCACCGGGCACCAGCAAACAAAAAAAATTTGCCCCCCGTTTTTTTTCATGGGGAGTAAAGCATGTGGATACTATGTTTAGTGAAGAGGGAGATGATTACAGCAACGAGAGAAAGAGGCAAGGAAAGTCGGCAATATACTTTACTGATTGTCTCCTTTTTATATTGGTTGGAAAATCACGTCCCTCGAGGGACGCGCACATGGGATCACAAATGGAAGGAAAAGGATGTGCCTTTAAAATCATTTAACGAGTGGAACTTCCAACAGTGCATGTACAAACTTGCCCCTCCTGTGCATGTACTTTTCCACCGCAGAGCTCTCACTGCTCTTGGCTTGGGAGGGCACTTCTGTACATGCAGAATCCTCATGGAAAAAGCTTCAGAATCTGTGTCCACTTTGACATGAAATTCCCCCAGCTATTTTCAAAAGTCCACATTGAGCGTGGCCATGTGATTCTGTGTGATTGACTGGGGGTTGCTCATTGTCTCAACTCCCCAAGTGCTTTAAAGGATGGCATCTTTTAATTCAAATCCTTAATTAATGCCCTGATAGAAAATGAGGAGCAAAAGGTTCGGGTTTGAATTTTTTGGTGTGCTTTGCTGGGAAGTTATCATCAAGTCGCTCCAACAATGAACAACTCGAGCTTTAAGCTGAGTTTAAATCTCAGTAATGGGATCTGTTCAGTTCCATTTTTCGTGGTCGAACTGGTCTCCTGACTTTGCGCTTAACATCAATGACAAGACATGACTCGACTATTGGCATCAAAACCATTCAGTTTATCAGATTGTGAATTATTTGAGTCGGGCAATAGCAGACTCAAATCAGAAGAACAGTCTTGCCAATGGTCGGGCATGAGTTGTTGGGCATGAACATGATCTAAGTTCAAGGCTTCAAGCATAGAAGTCCAAAAAACTGTTGAAGGCCCTTTGAACTTTAGTGAGCAGATAAGCTAACTTCTCTCTCCCTGATCAACTATATATATTTCCCCTTTCTTTAAATTATTGATCTGGTCTAGAATTTGGCTTCTGGTAGATGAGCTCAGCCATCTGCTTCTTCTGGCGGTTGAAGGGACCGACGTTTAGACATTGATGGACAGGAGATGAAGTGCCAGGATGTTGCACGGATGTTTACACTTCATTCAATAAGGGTCCTCGCACACGATCAAAGTGGCAAAAATGTGGGTCTCAAGTGCTGGATACATTTGTCATCATTAATAAACAGATGCATGATCCGTATATGTATGGTTGATTGAAGGCATTTAATTATCTTTTCAAGCTGTGACAGCTTGAACATGAACTGAATGTGACTGATTGACTGATTTAGCATGTTCCTCCTTCATTTGTCCTGTAGTTGGGGTTGTATTTTAAACTATAATTATGGATATTAGAGAATTCCGTATTAGAGATTATTACTAGAGATATTATTCAATATTAAGGATATTCTTTGATATTTCGTTATTGTTTAAGATAATTAATTTTTTTATTTAAATTATTTCATTTCCTATGCATATTGTTTGGGTATAAAAACCATTTTCTAATAAAGTGTAATGAAAAGTTAATTGAGTATGTATATAGTCTTTATTAAAGATAAGATATTTTACCAGAGCCACAAAGAGAAAAGGACCCCAATCAACTAGATTTTTCTTTCTTCTTGCCATTAGTCTCAATCATTGTCTCAACCATGGGCTTCTCTATTCCCTTCCCATGGCCAGCAACATCGACATCTTCGTCTCTATCAACATGTAAAGCTTCATTCTAATCTCTGCTCATCTTTAGGACGGTAATGCATCTCCGTCTTTTGTCACGTCATCTTTTATAACCTTTTAGTTTTGTCAATACTTGATGCCTACCATGAATATTGTTTGTTGTGGGACTCTCTTTCAATTGCCAGCGGCATCCATGAGTGAAGTTGCCAACAAGCATCTCAGTAGTTATAAGTGCTAGAGTAGAGCATACCTTCAATGAGCAGCCAAAGTTGAACATCGTGGGGTTCATCATGGGGTGATGTTGTTTAGTTTGTTGCAATTCAAGTTGACTTTCCTCGTGTTTCTATCCGGGCTATATGAGAAAAATGTGTCAACTTTTCTAATCATGTGTTTCTTTAGTGCTAATGTGAATTACATTCAATTTGTCGTGTATGGTCCGGCTTACATAGCGATTGGTCACAATCTATACATGTATAGATCTCACTAATTATTAAATTGTGCCTAGCTTCATTTCTAGTAAATCCGATAGTACGATATAAAAACTATCTCATAGAATTCTTAAATCCCGTAATTACAAGAACTATTGGGATTACTACAAATGACGTGGCCACTTAAACAAATCGTCTCTAAACAATTAGAATGTTATGAACTTCCTTCAAAGAAGTGTTAGAAGAGTTGCTATTATTAGAATTTTTAAATATTATATCATGCTTTCATCTAATGACTTAAAATTTTAAAATAATTGATAATGTCTCACAAAATCTCATATGATACCATAGCAAAATATCCCGAATTTGAGTCCTTCTAGGCCCTGGTTTGCCTTCCCAATTACATATTTCCACACTTCTCACGTGATATCGGAGTAAGACCAAATCTTTCAAGCCCCTATTTATCTCCCTTGATTATTATATATTTTCACTTAGAATATTCAAATATGAAATCATGCATTCATTTAATAGGTTAAGTTTTTAAAACAATTGATAGCGATTATACAAAATCTCATAATTATCATGCGGAGGGTGATTTTTTTGCACACTTCTCACGCCACATTCCTGTCACTAAACAATGCACTAAAAGACAGTCCGTTGTTAACAAGACCAACCAACAAGACATCAAACCAAAGGATCAACCAAGTCCAACCATTGACGATTCGCGCGAGCATAGTTTACATTAGCAAACAGTGAAACGAATTTAATAGAGTTCTAAACTTTCTGGGGAGAAAAAATGGATGGTCCCCGAGCATGACGCGTATCTTCCATATTTTGCATACGGCGGGGACAATGGTTGAAATTTCAGAAGTCTCCAGGGTCCCTCTTGGCCCAATAAAGGTCGCCTTTGTTCCTTTGTTTTTTCTGCCTCTTGCGGTTGGTATAGATGATTGTTGGTCCCCATGAAGGTTTAGAGTTCACGAGAGAGAGAGAGAGAGAGAGAGAGAGAGAGGATATGCTTATAAAGTCGATCGATAAAACCTGATTTGGGGGCCGATGATAAGATTTTTGTTCTTTGGTTATCATAATCAAGTCTGTTTTACAAGGTTCAACCAATCTGGAATAACCAGCAAAAACCAGCTCAAGACCTGAGATTTTCAGCCAAATTTGAGGACGCCCGCTTTGATCTTAGCACACAATTCTTAATTGAATCTATACATCTTCCATGCAGACAAGATATGGAGTTCGCTTGTTTGGGAAATTGGGGAATTCTTGCTCCTTCTCCCTAACTCCATTTATGCACGAAATTGTAGACAACACTCTCTTCGAGGAAAAACAAGAAAGCACTAAGGGCCAATTTTCACAGCACTTGATGAGGCTGCACGACGATGCCCTCCAATGTAACAGTGACTTCTTGATCCGCTTCCTCGCTGCCGGCCGAGCCGAGCCTCCTCATCGGGATTATCTGCGGTGAGGGGGTGGTGTCGGAGCGGCACATTGGGCAACTCGAGTGCGAGTACAGCCACATGTCGATGCACGGCACGTGGAACGAGTGCATGCACTCCGGCAAGGTGCGCAGCTCCTCTTCCTCTTCGTATTCGCTCAAGCATATCGCACACACGCCATCCTTGCCCACCATCTTGTCGCCTTTCTGATACTTGTGGGCCGGAATCAGGTGAATGGCCGAGTTCTCGATGCTGCTTGGTGTCTCTAAGGCCTCGGTAGCCCGTCGCCGCTGGGGCCGGTTATTGGCAGGGTGGGGCCTGCACCAGCCGACGGGTAAGCAGTGGTAGATCGTCACCACGAGCGCGGCAGTTGCCACCCCGATCAGGAGGACAGTTAATTGGGTGTCTCCGATGGAGCTATTCTCATTCCCCATCAAGCAAAGATAGTAACCAATGCTTACAGGAATAGTTTAAGGGCATTTCTACATAGAAATGACGGGGACTGCAAGAATTTTAGTGTCTCACATGTGCAGATTATAATACAATACAGTTCAATTCCAAATCACAGAATCAGGACAAAAATCGTCATTTATAATCTCATTTTCAGTCGTGCGATCTTACCGAAGCAAATGCGGTGCTCGTGACATATTCTTCTTGGAGGTAAAAGCATCAACTTAACACTTCATTAATTTACACAAACGAATCTGGTCTCTTTTCTTATTACAGAATAATTGCAATCCTCGTGTTCTATGTGCATCCGACCTTGCCATCATCTCCAAGACGTGTGTTTATTTCTTTTCCCCTTCCTTCTCACCCAATGGAGGTAGGGATCCCGGCAAGGTGAAAGCAGTTTCACAGCTAATCAACAAACCCCTTGCAAAACCATTTCCTTCTCGTGTGATGTGGCCACAGCTGAATATGCAAAATGATCCCAAGTAGCTGAAACGAGTTCTGGCTGCTCCTTTCATTCAGAGTCTAACCCAGTATGCGGATGCCAGGCAAAGTAGGATTTGTTTAGCATATATCACTCGGCACAAAGTCCATACAGAACAGACTTCCAATCTGCACGATTCTGCTCTCTACCTATTTGCGCGATTCCGCTCTGTTACTATCCGTTGGATCTTAGGATTCTGCAGACGCCAGGCACACAATCAGAAGGATGGAGAAGAGTATTACGGCTGCATCATGTAGATGAAAGTGGACAAGAAAAGTCGAGCAACGGAGCATAATAGAACATGCAAAAGTTTTCAACTCATAGCATTAGCAATCGAGTGGACATAAGCCTACTTAAACTAGAGAATTTACTCCCAGCTACAGAGAAAATATGATGGGGTAGGGAGGATAATAATTGTCACTTACTCTCTTGTCCCTTCAGATATTATCCATCAACAGATTTGAGGCTGCTCCTCAGGTCAAGGACAATGGTCCTAGCCACCAGGTGAAGCGTAGGATGCATGAATGAAGAGACTGTCATAACAACTCATTAATTAGTCGAGCAAAATCATTAGAGCAAAATAGCAATAGCTCAAAATAATCTCAGATAGCGAAAAACAAATACACAGCCCCAAAAGAGTTTGTCCAATTAGTGTTCTGCCCCCTCCCACACTAGCTGAAGGCAAACAAAAAGCACAAAGACATGTAACTGGAAGTGAACGATTGTCTGGTTCATGAGTAAGCCCCAGAGAACCATGCTGTTCTTAAGGTTTGTTTGCATGAAAGCCAAGGTGGAAGAAACAGTTAAGGCACCAGGATGCCATTACACTAATTTCATTCATTTTAAGAGCATTTGTATATACAGTCCTCAAGCATTTAGACCTCGGCATCATAATTCTTGTAAAGCTTATGTTTTTTCCCCCTGCAGGTTTAATAAATTCCTTCCAGTAAAACCTTTTTGTAAGGGCAGAAGAGTATTGTCCTGACGACGACTCAGTTTTCTGAGATCCTGCCCACGAACCGTAAACTCTTTCCTTCATTCACTGAAGCAACTTATTGGTCAACTCGTGCCAAAGCTTAGTACCCAAATCAATGAAACTAGAGAAGTGCACGGGGATACTAAAAACGAGACTCCGAAACATTTTCCATGGGATAAGACACTGCTCAGAGAACACGCAAACTCGAGCACAAGCAGCTTAGGATCCGCATTTGCAGCATTTCCTCAGAAAATTCGTCATTCATTCAATCAAAAATCCATGAAAAAGACCACAGATTCAGTGAATCCTGAGGTAAGAAAATAACGGAAATAAATACGGAAGGAAAAAAGAAAAGAAAAGGAGAACAGAGCGATTGATCGCAGTGGGATTCGAACCCACGACCTTTAGATTCGGAGTCTAACGCGATATCCACTCCGCTATGCGATCGCAACCTCGTCCTCTCCAAACAAAGCCCCCACTTAAACCCCTGAGAAACCCTCGCTCGGGAGCAGCGTCGCGAAAGATGCTTCGTCCCTCAGGCGAGCGCCGCTCGCTTTTCAAACATCATTAGCATTCTCAGCAAAACATAAGTACCATCGCGATCGCGATGGACAAAAAGAAAACCTGAAACGGGATTAGCCACGGATCGGATCGGAGATCCGCTGTCGCGACGACACTAATCACGTAATCATCACGCTAACTGACCGGAACACTTAGAGAGAGAGAGAGAGAGAGGTGTACCGTGGTGGCGGCGGCGGCGGCGGCGATGATGGCGACGGTGAGGCGAGAGAAAACGCCGGGGAAGGGACCATGATCGGATCTGAATCGGACGGGTGGAGACAAAAGAGGACGATCCTCCTGTTTTGTCTCTCTGTTTTCTTCTTCGTCGGCGGCTTTGAAGGTTTTTGTCGCGACGATCGCCGTCGCAATCCTAACCCGCGCCCGTGAAGGGGCCGTAGATTCTGGATTGGGCCTCTTCCAACCCCAAGGCCCATACTTTCTCCCCTTTCTCTCTCTCTCTTTTTTTCTTCCCCACCTTTTAACTGTATTAAAAAAAAAGTATTACGAAAATCTCAAACTCATATAATTTGATAAATTTATTCCAAATTAATTTTTTAACCATAAAAGAGTCAAAATCGGTACCTGATAGATTTATCCCATATTAATTTTTACACCATCAAAAATTCCAAACTAATATATTTATAACAAATTTACTCATAATTAATTTTTATTAAATTACATTATATCATGAAAAATCACAAATTAATATATTTATGACAAATGGAGAGTAAAACCCAAAATTTGTATCTTGTCAATTCTCACATATCATCCAACTTTATATTTTGATTGTAAAATTTAATAAAATTATTAAGGATAAATTTGTTATATGTGCATCAATTTTTTAATTTTATAAATAATACTCTTCGAATGCGTGGTTAATGCTATTTATCAAATAACAAATTCAATTATGATATAAACCAAATAAGGCTGATAGAAGTTTCAATTTCTCAAAATTTTGATCAAACATTCATTTTGGAAAAGTTTTCATAATTATTGATGCAACGAGTTCTTAAAATGTAATGTGCATTTGAAAATAAAATTGTTTATAAGTTATATGTTAAGATGCAAAGTATCAGTTAATATGCCCCATTTCACAATCACGTCAAGAAAATTAATTTTCTGACAAAAAAAAAGGCTAATAATTGATTATATATCTTATGTTTAGTGAAAATGCGAGGTACCGGTTAACACGACCTATTTCACCGTCTCGTGAACAAAATTGGGCTAAATAAATTTCCCAGATTTTATAAAAGAAAGAAGTTAAAGTAAAGAATATATGATAAAGAAAAAGGTTACAAATATTGTGGCTGCTGGGATTCGAGCCCAGGTCTCCACGGCCACAACGTGGAATTCTTACCACTAAACTACAGCCACTAGATGATGAAGGTCTCCTACATTTTTATATATAATACAAATGGATTGCACAATGGTTCGTTTATAAACGAATGATAAAAGTATATCTCGCTAAAGGGAGGTAATCCAAAGCCATCAAAATGATCCTAGATAGTGCTCTTTGAGAAAAGTGTATTGATTCAAATAATATGCTTTTTCAATTGATTTGTTGAAAACTCATCTATTTCTCTATGAGGTTGGATTGAGTAAATCAATAGTACTTATCCAAAATTGCCTAATCATGTTAAGAATCTACGTCTTACCCGATTCACCTACGTAATTAGCATACCGTATCATTGGGTAACAAAAAGGAAAAAAAAATGGAACTTCCATATTTGGGTGACAAGATTGAAGAAGAAACCGCCAAAGTTGCTGTACTGGTGACGAGGTCAAAGTGATGCGTTGGATCCAACGTTGTGGATAAGCACGCAATGGACTTTGCCATATTCGAATTCTCATCTTCTACAAGTTTTGAATTTGATGACATGATGCCAACAAGGTTCCCGTAAACATTCTAATTAACGTCATTTTTTGAAATTCACTTGGTAGATTAACTTCTTAATTAATAAACTTTCTATAAGATCAAGGTTTAATTATTTTGCTGCGTTTTCCACTTGGTTCAAGAACGCGAAAAATCTTTTAACTTTCGAATATGGAAAATTTCAACTTTTAAACGTCGAAAAGAGAAAAGGGAAAGGGTGAAAAGCCTTCCCTGACCTTACCTGACCTTAAACATGGCAACGCATGAAATGCATGAAAACGAGCAAGTGAAAGGAAGCACGTCATGACGTGGCGCGCAATGCAGTTCCTGGACTATCGCACGAGTTTTCCTCGGCCTTTTTAACAGGAGACGCTCCGGCAGCAGAACACCACCAGATCTTTCCCTCTGTTTCTCTGGAGTAATCTTGCAGAAAACCTTAAACCTTGTATTGTGGGTCTCTCTCTCTCTCTCTCTCTCTGCAATCATGATTTTCGATTTCTTTGGTATCAGTGTTGTCACGAATTGTTTATTTTCATTCGTGGGTTGCGCCTGTTGATTGCTGCGCCTTTAGGTGGGGCTCTTCTTTTGTGTCGTTGTGAAGCTTTGCTTGGTGTTTTGCCTTTTCTTGCTTTCAAAGATTTCGCTGTCATTTAACCACCCACCCTCTCTCTCTCTCTCTCTCTCTGGTTGGAGCAGTTTGGTAGTGCCCCATCTGATTTAGGATTAGCACTCTATATATATAGTCGTCGGCTAAGCCCATCCATCAAGAAACGGGGCAAAAAAAACCCAAGGTCTCAGCATTCTGTTGCTTCATCTTGATCCCTATATGCTGTTTTGTTCAGACGACATTCCAAGCATTAATCTTTGATTTTGCCTATGTGGTTTTGACTCGGTGCTTTCCTTTCCTCCACAGGCATTGGTTGGGAAATTCTGTATACGTCTTTTGTGGTTAACTGGTCTGCAATCAGGACAGTTGAATTTGTTGATTTGTTTCTGTTAGGATAAGACTGACCGTCTCTTTTTTTTCAATGCTCAGCAGAGTAGATTTTTGTTCGAGCAATGGCGAGAGAGGTTGCGAAGAGCGAGAACCATACTTCTCCAAAACCGTCCCCATCTCCCTCTCCTTTGAGATTCTCGAAATTTTTCCAGGTAAATGCACATCGGATCATTGTTTGGTGATCGGTTTCTTTTTTAAGCAGGTGTAATGGCTCTATGCATGAGAGCTTTTGTTTCCTGTCGTGGACTATAAACTGTCGTCTGAGTTTTTATGTTCTGAATCAAATTTCATTCTAGAAAGTAGGAAATGTCTGTGTCTGATTGCATATCATTTTGACAAGCTCAAGTACTGTCGTCTGTGCTCAGGTTCGCCTTGCATCTTCTTATTCGATGCAAACACATGTTCATTATGGTGTTAAAGCATATCCAAATTGCTTCTATCTAATATTCATATTGGTACTGTGAATATTACCTTTGATATGGTTATAAAGAAATTCTTTCTTGGCAGTCCAACATGAGGATTTTGGTTACTGGAGGGGCTGGGTTTATCGGCTCTCACCTGGTGGACAAGTTGATGGAAAATGAGAAGAATGAGGTTAGTTCTCGTAGCAACCGATTTATAGCCTTTTGACAGGCTTTCTTCTTTGATGGGTTAAGATAAATTTTGATCCTGAAGGTTTTTAATTATTAAACTATCTGACATTGTTTTTCTTTTTTATGGCTAAAACCTTTTTTGTCCCATACCGTCACATCAATTATATCAATATTGTCATTTACTCTCTGAATTATTCTGTCATAGGTGATTGTTGCAGATAACTATTTTACTGGATCCAAGGATAATCTGAAGAAATGGATTGGCCATCCAAGATTTGAGCTAATTCGCCATGGTATCTCTTCTTTAGCTGGTTATATATCTAGCAGAGCAATCACAGACGGTTGAAAATGTCCTGTCCGGTGGTAATCCACCCTGGAAATATTGGATTCAATTGCCATCTTTCTATGCCAATGCTCGATCAGAATTCAAAAGTAATACAAAGATTTTCACCAGACACCTGGCTAATTTTTCCTTTTAGTCTGGCCAAGAGCATTAAAACATGGGATGCAACCTTGAAATCCCAATGTAGATGGAGAAGCAAGATTTATGACCCAGTTTTCGAAATTTTGTTCAGGATGAAGTGTTGACAACAGCATAATTGAGGAAGCATCAGAGTTTACATACTTCATGATACTGTCTTGTATGCTATTATAGATTTCTAACTGGTCTCCAAGTCTGAAGTTTACTGCTGTTGATCTTCACCTTTCTCTTCCATTTTAAATAACTGTATCATCACATCCATGGAGCGGCTGAAATTGGGAAATGACCTCTGTACGTTATGCAGATGTCACGGAGCCATTGCTGGTGGAAGTTGATCAAATTTACCATCTCGCTTGCCCGGCTTCTCCGATCTTCTACAAATACAATCCTGTCAAGGTGCCTCTCTCTCTCTCTCTCCGGGGATCAGTTGGTTGAGTCACAACCTTCATACCCAACACCCCGCTCCCCACCAGCTTTTGCATTTTAAAAATCTGACTAAAAAACATTTGATGCTGAACAGACCATAAAAACCAATGTGATTGGTACTTTGAACATGCTGGGTCTTGCCAAGCGTGTTGGAGCAAGGTTAGGGTCCACTGTCCCTATTGGCGCCTTGACAGTGAAACTGTCTTTAGTTTGTCATTAATGCTCATGGTAATCATTACAGGATTTTGCTGACATCTACTTCGGAAGTTTATGGTGATCCTCTTGTGCATCCTCAGGACGAAAGCTACTGGGGAAATGTGAACCCGATCGGTATGTTTACTTAGTCAAGACTTAGGGGAAAAGCTTTTGGCATTATGGTCAGAGGAGGTTGAGTTCTTTGCATCATTTTTAAATTGTCTAGTTGAAAATGGGTCCTGTTCCTAGTGACAACATGGTAATTTTCACTGAGTATCTCAACTCTCTAAGTACACCGGAGGGGTATTACTTCGTGGTACTGTGGCAGAGTGTTGGCAAGAATGTTTGCAAGAATGTTCCAACGAGTTAGTTTGGAAGAATTTCTGATTGATTACTAAGGTGGTTGTCGAAATTCCACAGGAGTTAGAAGCTGCTATGATGAGGGGAAGCGTGTTGCTGAGACCTTGATGTTTGATTATCACAGGCAGCACGGGATAGGTAAAATGCCACATTTCCTTATGCCACTTTACCTATTGATGAGAACTGCAAGTTTGGTGTGCAGGTCTTGTCTATATCTTCAGTTTAAACATCTCTTCATTCTTACACGACTCATTAACCTTGACAGAGATAAGGGTTGCTAGAATTTTCAACACCTATGGACCCCGGATGAATATTGATGATGGCCGTGTTGTTAGCAACTTCATTGCTCAAGCAATTCGGTAGGCCTGCTGTTTCTTGCAACTCAAAATTTTTCATTTACGGTCCAAACATCTTTGCCATGCTTAGACTCCTGGAATGAGGCTAAATCCTATTGCATCAGCGTCACCAAAAAAATGCTGCTTATGCAGGGACGAGCCCTTGACTGTTCAGGCGCCTGGAACTCAAACTCGAAGTTTCTGCTATGTTTCTGATATGGTATTAGAGATTTATACATCCTTTGTCATATTGTTCTAATGAGATATGAGGTAGCAACAGTACCAGAGCATTAACTCTATTCCTGAAAAATTGAAGGTTGATGGCCTTATTCGACTGATGGATGGAGATCATACTGGACCGATCAACATCGGGAATCCAGGTCACAACACTGCACCTTTTCAATGACAAAAATGGTCCAGTGTGCGATGAAATTATTTTCCAACTTACTTTTATTTGGCATTTCAGGTGAATTCACTATGCTTGAGCTCGCGGAGAATGTTAAGGAGGTGTGCCTTTTTTTTTCTCTATCAATCCACTGTTGATCTGTATACCTGTACTCGAGTCTCATCCAATGTCCGGCGATTCATTGTAGAGATGTTAAGGATACATAATTCTTAATGGTCTTGATGTCCACTTTCTATTTACACACACTCATGCGATGTCGCAGCTTATCAATCCTAATGTGAAGATTGCCAGCGTGGAGAACACACCGGATGATCCCCGACAGAGGAAGCCGGATATCTCCAAAGCCAAGGAGCTGCTTGGCTGGGAGCCAAAGGTGAAGCTGCGCGATGGCCTGCCGCTCATGGAGGACGACTTCCGATCGAGGCTGGAGAAACCCAAGAAGCATTAAACAATCACACCCCCACAGTAGACAACATTGTCGTATTCGAGCTTGAAATTATCATGTTCTCTTTCCTTGTTTCGTCAGTGAGCCGAGCTCATCTACTCGGTTGTGAACTTTGAGCTTTTTCTACTTCAATCCCATTCTGTGCTCGTCCAACTCCTTTCTTTGTTCCTTTTTCATCAGCATATGGATTCTCCTGTCACGCAAACGATGAGATAATGACAGTAGTCATTAGTACTGTAGGTGCTTGTTTCAGACAAACCAACCATGGATGAACTAGTTCATAGACCATACGGCTTGATTAGAAGTTCACTCGCTGTTTCAAGATGTGTCCTGGATGCGTATGGTCGGATCAGCTCTTTCCTTCACGCATGTCAAAAGGACTGATGGATGCCCGTTTATCATGGGACCCTTTCGAAAATGCTTCCAAGACTCGGTACTTTCCGGTCCTTTAACGTAGTTTGTTATTTCAAATTGAAACATATTTATGGCAATGACTGTCAATAACATCCCTTTTAATTGAAATCCCATTATGGTAATGAATGTTTTATTCGAATTCATTAATTAAAAAAAAGACGGCAACATTTTCTTTATCTTACAATGCAAATCGATCCGAAAGTCTCTTCTTCTTCTCAATCCCAAGTAAGGATCCCACATAAAAATAAAAATGCATCATCAAATTATGAAAAAACAAATTGGCAATTGAAACCTCTGAAGCTCTGGCCAAGAAGGAAACTTGGAAGCATAACAAGGAGGGGCACTTTGGTCACTTGGCCAGTACCATTTTTGGAAAATCCCTAATCTCATTTAAGAAATCTTGATAATTGCCCACTCATGCCCCCACTTTTATTCTTTGCCCTAGGAGAAAACCAAGATTCCATCTCAGAACTAACCCCCTTAAACTCCACAAGCACGTTAAAGAAACACACACTCTCTCTCTCTCTCTCTCCTCTGTGACAGCTAATAAGCCTTCAATAATCTGCGCCAATTCATACAGCTAACATACGCATCGTCCGAAATCCCAGAAACCCAAATGAGGAACCTCCCTCCCCGTTCTGAATCTCGCCCCAAAATTCTGTCTTTCGCACAACCAACTGTATAGCTTTCCTCGTTGTTCGAATGTAAAGAGGCAGTCAGGCGAAGGAACGAACGAACGCGACAGAGACGCACGCACGCGCACTCACTCTCTCTCTCTCTCTCTCTCTTCTCTTACTTCGCGTGTTGCGGCTACACTCCCAAATCCCACCACCACCGCCCATCGAAGAGAAAAGCCTTCGGAGCTGCTTGTAGGGTGGGCGAAGGAATAGGATTTCCGGCACGGCGGCGGCGGCGGCGGCGGCGGCGGCCATGTCCTCCGCCTTCAGCTCCTCGAGAAGCAGCCCGAGCGGCTCGAGGCACCACCAGTTCGTCGGCGGCGGCGTCAACAGCCCCGTCGTTCTGGGCGTCTCGAGGTTGAGATCTTCCGCGGCCAAGAAGCCGCCCGAGCCGCTGAGGCGAGCTGTCGCCGACTGCCTTTCCTCCAGCTCGGCTCACCATGGGGTCCCGTCCTCCACTGTTGCCTTCGAGGCTTCCAGGACTCTTCGGGTGCGCTCGAATTTCGATCCTTTCTTATTTGTTTGCTGGATTCTTGATTTTTTGGGGTTCTTGATTTTGTTGGGTCTTGCCGTCTTGGTTAGATCTTGCGAAGTTTTGATTTTGGTCCTGGATGGGGATGTTTGAAATCTGGGTTTCGCAGCGCTGGACGTGATTTAGAGTTTTAGTTTGGTTTGATTGCGGAGTTACTGGTATTCAATGCTCAGTTTGGTTGCTTGGAATTGATGCTGTATTGAAAGGTGGATCGTTCAGCTGAAGTGGGGCCAATTTGCTCGTGGAATCTATCTTCTCAGCTGTCATAGATGAACGAATTGATTTGCAGAAGAAATGTCCCTAGTTTGCTATATCTTCTTGTCATTTGGAGAGTTCAGGCTGGATATAGTTTGATGTTCATAAGAATTGTGTGCTCATTTGTCGAGATTATGCAAGAATGACATGATTTCTAGTGAAAAGGGGGGCCCACCCTTGAAGCACACTGCTGCCGCACTAGCTAGTTGACCATTCTGAATGGTTCAGTTAATCACTGTAAGCTTCTAAGGAAGGCATTCTTATGATAATCTTTGCAAGACAATGCCCTTCTCAAAAGCTAGGATAAAGTTCACAGTTTACACTCCAATGGGATGTCCGATTTTGGCAACATGAAGTAATTGTTGACTTGAGTCTAGTTGGAAAGAAACCGTTGCCACCACAAGTCCACAAAAATGTTCTTTAATTGATTGGCAGAAAACGTTTACAATTGGTTTGCAGTGGGCTTTCATTTTTTTTCACGAATCTTCAAAATGGTAGTCTTAAGAAATGAAATGTGCTTCCCTGATAAGTTTGTATCTGAAATCACACAACTTTCCTGGAAAATGAAGCTTGATCCTCATCTAAGACCATGTTTCTGTAAGTATGGCAGTATTGCTGGCAGTTTTCAAGGTACAGATAAATCATGTGGTGGTTCTTTCTCGAGAAACTGTTTACTGGCACTTTTTACATATGTATGCTAGGACTTATGAGTTAAAGGTTTAGATTCTTACAAGTTGTCAATGGCAGGACTACTTGGCTAGCCCTGCGACAATTGACCTGGCTTACAGTTTTATGATAGAACACACTATTTCAGAGAGAGACCGCAGGTATGCTGGTATCTTTAATCTCTTGACAACCACTGCTGTTAGGCTTTTAACTGTTTTATATAGGACTAGCAATTTCTGAGACGAAGCGATAAAATGATTTGAGCATGATCCAACCGAGAGCAATTTATTGAGAGAAACCTGAAACTCACACGACATGAATGCAAATATTAAAAACCGATGCAGCCAGACCATGCGTTAACACATATTTTGTCATCCGTATGTTGCAGTGCACAAGTAATTTACTTTGGTATGTGGTATGCAAACTGTTCTTTTGTTTTCCTTTAGATACCCAGGGAAAGGTGCTGAGTTTGCAAATGTTGAGTTCTCAGTCATTTGAATGCTTCAGGCACCAACTTCTGCGCTAGGAGTCCACTCTCCTCTTCCTCCTTCTGCGAACTAGCCCTAGAAAGTTATTAATGAAGGGAAAGGATGAAGAACACTTCAAGCTCTTAGATTGCTCTTTGATTTTACACATCATTTTCGATTCTTTGACTTCAAGATGACATTTTCATTAGTTCTCTTTTGAAGCTCTGGGCCATAGCTAGAAAAAATTCATTTGATTATGCTTTTGATTTCTTAGTTGAATATTTTTGTGATATGTGTTTTCAGTAATTAGTTTGATTAATTTGTGGTTTTACTTGGCAGCCCGGCTGTAGTGGCTAGATGTGTGTCTCTTCTGAAAAGATACCTACTAAGGTATGCGCTTCAACTATCCAGACTGTTTGGTTGCTAATAGATTCTAGATGGATGGTTTTTAGTTTTTGTGGTTGATGTCCTAGCACCAGTTGATTGATTAAGATACTTGATCTTTTATTAATTGCCTCTTCAAAAGTGAAAATGTTTGAGAAGGTTTTATTGAGCTTCACAGTTCCGGCTTCTGTGAATTGTAAAGTAATAGGTTTTGAGTGTCCTTAGTGATGCACTTCTCATGCAATCACCAAAATAGGTTCTTTCCGTCGTATGTTTTTGGTGCTAAAATGCTTATATAGTTGAGGAAAGATCTTGAAGAGAATTGCGCTTCCCATCTTCCAACAACATGAACTACTGGGAAGTGAAAGGCTGCCTAACTGAACTCCTGTATCAGTCCAATTGATACAGATTGAACTTCTGTTTTAGTTGGACTGTCAACTACAATAACTTAAGGGCAGTTGGTCATTAGATGAATCCTGTATCTTATTAGGTTATCAACTATTGTTTCTTTAGATGCATCATGTCTAGTTAGTGCACACCTGAGTACATTATGTCATAGAGCCTTCGAGGAAATTTCTTTTATGGTTTATCTGTGGTTCAGGAGTTTATGCTTCCTGCTTCTTTCACAGATATAGACCCAGTGAGGATACTCTACAGCAGATTGATCGGTTCTGTATTAACACAATTGCGGAATGCGATGCTAACCCAAATAGCAGAGTAGTTCCAAGTAAGGCTGCACCATCTTCAGCGCCTCCTTTGCCTGTGTCCAGTTTTGCTTCTGGAGCGCTTATTAAGTCACTGCATTATATTCGTTCTCTCGTGGCTCAACATATTCCAAGGCGGTCATTCCAACCAGCTGCTTTTGTTGGAGCTGCTTCGGCAACCAAAAATTTACTCCCATCATTGTCGTCCTTGTTAAAACGATCTTTCAATTCCCAGTTAAGCCCCTCAACTGGTGCGGAATCTCTTGAAAGCAAGGACGATTCAAGTATATCTTCTCAGAACAAACTCAATCCTAAAAGTGTCGACTATGTTGAGGATATTGATTATATAGCTCCCGATGTCCTCAAGTGGCGCCTTTTAGGGGATCATCAATCATCATTTGTGTCACCTGAAAGGTAATTCATTCTGAACCACACATATAGGTGTTTCATAGGAACCTTATGCCTACTTGTGATTTAGCTTGAGTGTGTAATTGATGTTGGCTATTACACAGTGACCGAATTGTGAGTTCCCAAGACATGAATGCACATAACTTCCTAGAAGTAGGTGCAGCGGCACTCCTTGTGGGCGATATGGAAGCTAAGATGAAAGGCCAGGCTTGGAAGTATTTTGGCAGTGCTGATATGCCTTATCTTGATCAACTGTTGCAGCCTTCTCCTGTCACGACAATCACCAGCTCTGCCTCTGCCCGTTCTCATCTAAGGTCTATAACAGCTTCTAAAAGGTCTAAGCCAGGCGCTCATCAAATTTGGTATGTATTCATTTCACAATTGCCTTTTCATGTGTAAGAGGCTTCCACCCTATCTGTGAAATGCAGTGTGCTGAGTCCTTTTAACCAAGTACCTGTTGAGTAAGTGAACTGAAACTTGCAAGCAAGTCAACAAGCAGCTATAGAATTTTATTTTTTGGCCAAAAAAAAAAAAAAAAAAAAAAAAAAATCTGGAACTCTCTCTCAGATGTCTGTAGATTGTAAGATTTGATTTGGTCAGAACTTATTTTAGGTTGGATCTCCCCTCACTCCCTGCCTCCTTATGTGGCACTATTGTGATGCACTAAGAAATTGGATGCTGATTCTCAAGGATATAAAAGCCTTTTTAAGCAAGGATCGAACATTGGGTGCTGAACTTTTGTAGTGTTAAACACACTAAATCAGTTGATGGCTGGTGAATCCATATTGATGCTGAGATAGACTCTCAAATGCCTTCTAATCAATTTGACTGACTGTGTTCTGGTTGGATATTCCAGAAAGGAATATGTCATTTTTGGTTGGGTCTTGTTTAAAGTGATATTGGTTTGCTGCAGGCCATAAATGTTCCGCTGAAGGACCTTTTGTAGTGTGATAATGCTCTTTCACGCGATGCTTCCTCTTAAGTACCTTTGTTGTTTGTAGGGGTATTTGAATCCTGCTTTCTCTTCCTTACATTAGGATGGATAGCAAGACAACCGCATCTTACTGGATGCTTCTAATTTACATGAATCTTTTTTCTGATACCTGTTGGCCTTGAATTATGTGCTGCATATAGCAGTATGAGTCTTATATTTTGCTGCCTTGGGTAAAAAAAGATGGCCCTTAACTAGATATGAGGAAAGCTGAGAATCTAAGAGTCTAAGAATAGACTTCGTTTATTGTTTTGTATATATCACCCCTGTCTAAGATCAAAAGCTTCATTTCGGCATTATCAGTTGAACATGCAACTCTCATTTTTCAGGGAGGAATCTCCTACAAGCACATTCCGACCTCGTGCTCGACCGCTATTCCAATACCGTCATTATAGGTGTGGCATAATTAATTCATAATTTTCTTACATAGTATTATCTCATGCAGTTGTGTAATTATTTTCCAAGTGTTGAGAATTGGTCTGGATAATGGTTGATGTGAGGTTCATATGGAATTGTTAATGTGTGGTTCATATATAAGTAACCGTTGAAGTTCTATATATATAAATAAAGCAAAGTTCATTAAACTAATCAAGAATGTTGAGACTTCAAGCCATCCATTTAAGCGTGGAAGCTTAATTTCATTTTTATATCCCAACCTGTGCATATGTGTCTCATACCCCTGAACATGCAGATCTGAGTCTCATCTTTTGTTTTAGAAGGACTGATGTGATAAACTGAGGGAATTGGCAAATTAGATGTTCCCCTTTAACATTTTATCGGGTTATGTTAAAATGACTATATAAATGTTGAAGCTTGGAAGTGTGATTTGAATAGTCTTACTCTGAATTTTGTGCTACATGCATCGTTTTGCACTTTTTGGGCAAATTATACTGATTCTCATGTCTTGTGGTCATTGTTCATATTAGTCATGGATTTCTGCTGCATCATGCATCAATTGTACATGATTTTTATTCCCTTAAGTGTATTTACACAAACCCTACTATATTCAGTTTATGTAAAAAATTGACCAGAATTTGTGTCTCATTGACTGTTGAACAATTTGACCGAAGAAATGCTCAGCTATATCGAATGTGGCATTTGGTTCTGGCTGTTAATGGAAACTTCACACTTGCAGTGCAATAAATCGTCCTCAAAATTTATTTTATTGCTCAGCTATATTGAATGTGGCTTTTGGTTCTGGCTGTCAATGGAAACTTCACACTGCCAGTGCAATAAATCTTCCTCAAAATTTATTTTCTGCTACATCATGTGTGGGCAGTTGTACATGCACAAACCCTCCTCTACTCAGGTTATGTCAAAAATTGACCAAAATTTGTGTCTCGTTGATTTGTTGGATTATTTGACCAAAGAAATGCTCAGCTATATTGAATGTGGGTTTTGGTTCTGGCTGTTAAGGGAAACTTCACACTGCCAGTGCAATAAATCTTCCTCAAAATTTATTTTGTTTCTCCTTTTTTGGTTTTATTACCTTAGCGCAACAATGTCTGTAATTAGTTCCTACATCCAATAATGAAATCAATGCATGAAAATTCCTCTTCTTTGTCCTCTGATCTGAATGTTTTTATCTGAGATGCATGTCTTACAGAGGCTTTTGGAGCACAGTGCAGTAGTACCATGTTTTAATGCAAATAATTCTTGCATATATGCTCTTTGCAGGCTGATTCAGCTCTCTCACAAACCCCCTTCTTCTCTTCCTTTTCTTCTGACGTCAATTTTTTCTATTATTCAGTGAACAACAACCTCTGCGGCTTAATCCTGCCGAGGTTCAGGAAGTGATTGCTTCAGTCTGCTCGGAGATGTCTTCTCCAAATGCTAACATCATGACAGTGTCAAGATTAAATAATGCTGGAAAGCCAACGATGGATGTTGCTATCAGTGTTCTCGTTAAACTTGTTATTGACATGTACATTCTAATCACCTTTTTCTTCCAATTTGTGCCTGTGCACCTTAACTTAATGCACTTTCTCAATGTGTGATCATGTGTCGATTGTGCTTAAAACTTCATTGTCAATTGGTGCTTTGATCACAGGAGTCAATATAATCTGTCATATATGCTGTACTTGCATATTTAGTTTGCATTGAGATGTACACCACTACTTGCATACGTCACGTACAGACCTTTCACAGTATTGCATCACAGCATTACCAACTTCTATATTTTAGGGGGTTGCATTATGTTAATATGGATGTATATGTTTTTTTCCCATTTAACCATATGCCTAAGTGCTCTCTGCATGATATGGTATCGTGACTTAAGCTCATGGGTTTAAGGGAGAATATTGACGCATGTTAGACCATTTTGAGTGGATTTTCTTAATATTTAATATGAATTGCTTACCATGGTGCGTTTGGTGTCTGTCTTTTAGATTGTTTCTTAATTCTTGACTTGGATGTAAGATCAATGTAAACTGGGGGTTTTTGCTTGTAGGTATGTTTTGGACCCTGGGCCTGCTGCTCCTCTCACCCTGTCCATGCTTCAGGTGTTGATTCAAACGGATACATAAATTCAATAAAAATTTATGTTCAAAGATTCTAATTTACTTGTAATGCCCTTCCAGGAAATGCTTAGTTCTACCAGAACAGAGTGCAGGGCACGTGCCTTTGATTTAATTCTGAACCTTGGAGTACATGCTCATCTATTAGAGCCTGTGCTGACAGACATTCCTTCCACCATTGAAGAAGAATACTGTCAAGAGACATATCTTGATAGTGAAACTCAAGTTGGAATACATGGGCTGGCAAAAAGTTCTTTCAAAAGAATGGAATCTTCCACAGCTATTGATGATTTGGAGTCTTGGATCCTGAACATTCTATATGAAATTCTTCTCTTTCTCGTTCAGGTATTATGATTAACCGAAACCTAAAACTTCGGGGCGATATCTCTTGCAATTTTAGTTGGTTTGGGTAAGCATCTTGTTAGGTGTTGACTTATCCAAATCATGAAGAATCTGCATGGCCTTTGTGTGCATGAATGAACTCTTTGAAATTTTGAGTTCTTTAACAAATTTGCATCGTCGAGAGTGTCATCAAACTCTTTCCCTTCAACTTAAGGTTGAATATTTTTGAAATTGGGAGCTTTGCTGTAGGAATCTGGCACATCTTGATAATTATCTTCAAAGGTTCAGGTCTCTGAGTGATATGGTTTGCATAACTTGAAGAAAGCAAAAAAATCATTTAAAATTGTAATTTGTATTCCTTCTTTTGCATATGTTTTCTTTTTGCGGTTGAATCTCCCAAAGATTTTATCTGGGATTTTTCACTTCACGGTTGAACTTGAATAACGTGAGTAAAGATGTAGCTTGGTAACTCAGATCTAAATGAAATGTCAAAATAATTAGAAGTTCTGTCAGCCAAAATATAGAATATGTGTATGCAGCATGAATATATGTTGTGTTCTTCCTCTTAGATTATCTCTACGTAATCTTCTCAAGGGTTCCTCCTGCTTGTTCAACAGATGGAAGAAACGGAAGAGTCTGTCTGGGCCTCTGCACTTAGCTGTTTGCTCTATTTTGTCTGTGATAGGGGCAAAATTTGGAGGAAGAGGTTGCAAGGTCTGGACATAAGGGTGAGCAACCTTCTTCCATGTTTATGTCATGTTTACTTAGAAGTGTCATGTTCTCTCTGCTCCAAGTAGTAAAGAAGATATCATCATCAGCATCACTTGTATCGTTTTCAGCATCACACACACCCACCCACCCACTCACGCACACACATACATTTAACAATTGTTTAGTTAATTGAGATGTAGACTTAAAAGCAAGTAAACATTGAGAATGCTGGAGTTCTTCAGGTATTCATTTTTAACTATATGTGAGCTCCAACTATGGATTTAAGTAAGAAAGGGAAATGTGGAATCAAGGTTCAGCAAAAGCCTGGAATAGCTTTTACAAACATGTCTCTAGGAATATTATCTTGGTTTATGATTTAATTAAGAAGGTAGTATTTTATGCTTCACTGTTTGTAGGACTTTGTATAACTTTAACTCTGCATAGTAAGTCTTGCAAGTTCAGTCCGTAAAATCTCTCGTCTGTTTCTTTGCTTTGGAAGAACCAAACCTACTCTGTATGTTTACATAAAAGAAAATGTGGCTGCTTTTACTTTTAAACTTCATCATTGTACTACACACTTAGAATGGAACACTTTTTTTCTATGGTGATTACATTAATAGATTCTATACATTTTTCTTCTTGAAGTTCGGGGGTTACCTTTACCTTCTAAATTTTTCAGTTTGTCATTGATTGAGGATGACATTGGCATGATAGAAAGTCTGCCACTGATTAATCTGGGGTAACGGTTTATGTCTAGTTAAATTTATTATGGAATAGTTCTCCTCTTTCAGAACTAAAGTATGCAAAACTGCCAATTAGTGTTCAGAGACTTTCAGAGTCTTCTGTCTTTATGAGCAGAAAGCGATCATAAAAGGAAAAGGAAAAATGCTTTTTACCCATACTTCAGGATCTGCTTTCTCATATTAAGTAACTGTCTTCTACTCTAACAGTAATTTTGGATATTCTGAAGTGTCATTCTAATGGACCAAGCAGACTTAATATTAGACTGTTTTTAATTGCAAATACTTGCTATCGAACTAAACTCTTCTTCCTTCCTGTATCAGAAGTTGTGTCATGTTTTAGTCTATGGTATGAGTTTCCTGGGACTAAAAGTGATCCAGTTTTTCTCTTGTCTAGACAGTTGTTGTTGTTCATGTTTTTGTGGGCGAGATTATCAGAGACTTGGGGCGAGTGTAGGTTTTGATTGTGTTCATAGATGTTGTTTTGCTCGGGATGATGGACGGATCTGCTGTTATATAGTATTGCATTTCTTCTTCTTTTTTTTTTGGTTATCTATATATAATCTCAGAGAAAGGTTTGATTTACGGTTCTTTTTAATAATTTTCAGGTTGTTAAATCACTTTTAGAGATCAGCAGGAAGAATTCTTGGGCAGAAATTGTTCACAACAAGCTTATTTCCATACTAACTAACATGTTTTATCAACTTCCTGATGAATCCACTGACTTGGTTTCGAGTACCCTGCTTTTTCTCTTTCACCAGGTTGATCTTATTGGAGGGATTGAGTTTATATTACTTGAGGTATGCAAATTTTTAATATGCAAAATAGATTTTGTCAGTAGTTGATAGGCTTGCTGAAAGACTAAGAAGGAAAAGCAGGGGTGTATTGCTGCTGAACTGGGAATGAATTGCCTCCTTGTGTAGTGGTTTATAATTATCCCTATGTTCTTTATTTTCCCCACTTTTAACTTTCCTCTACTTCACGTCACTTTTAAGAAATAATATTTTAATTATAATGGTATTATGACTATAAATCAAACTAATGGTGATTTTTTCCTTTGCTTTTAGAAAAATGTCAAATTTTAGATAAAGTTTGTTCTGGTTCAGGGAGAACTTGATTGATTCTTTCTTAGATACATTCCACATGAGCAGCCTCTGACCTATTTCTTTCAGATACAGTTATACATAAAGATTGACGCTTTAACATGTTAACTATTGGGCAGATAAAAGTTCCACTTCTTCAAATGTAGTTATTATTTTGGATATTGTTCTGGAGGAGCTGCTCTCAAGTTCATTATGAATGTGTTGTTACCCAGTTAACTTTTTTTTTTTTTTTTTCTTTTTTTCTTTTTAAATATCTAAGAGTTTCTTTTTACTTGCAGAAATTCTACTGAAGGAACTAGTTACTTATCTCCCTTGTGAAAACATTTGTATTAAACACTGGTGTCATCTCACCTTAAAATTTATTGAGGAGTCATTGAAGTCTCTACAGATTCAATTATGTAGCAAACAAACACGTCAAATGTATGAACTTGTTCCCTGGCCATGTCTCCAGGTGATAATGGGAGCACAAAATTATATCTGCATGCCCAATTATAATTATAAGTATAATTATAATTTTCCAAAATTATTCTGGTGACCTGAGATTGGTTGCTTTACCCTGATTTATGGGTTGGTTATTAGTTGCTTGTTTAGATAAAATCAAATTTAAAAGCATCCTTCTCCAAAATCATCCTGGTTCCTGATACATCTCTCCCACATTTGTGTGTTGCTTTGCAGTATTCGCTCGTGAACTCGAGGGAAGAAAGGAGAAATTTGTATCTGGTGCTTTTTGACTATGTCTTACATCAAATCAATGAAACATGCTTAGCAACTGGAGCCTCTGAATTCACTGATGATGAGATTCAACCTCTTGCAACCTTGCTCACTCTGGCAGACGCACCTGAAGCTTTTTATATTTCTGTTAAACTGGGAGTACAAGGAATTGGCGAGATCTTGAGAAGGTCAATATCTGATGCATTGGACAGATATCCAAACAGCGAACGACTAAATATGGTACTTCCACCTTCGTTGGACATCTGTTTTACCTTCTGTTGCATTTTCTTGTTTTGAGTTTCAAGGAAAATATGTTGGTATATCTACAAGATCTATATGTTATATTCTTTTATTTTTAGTGGGCACCTAGGCGTATATTTGTACTTGGATTGCTGTTTCTAGGAGTTTTACATGTTCCTTTGACATGAGGATATTGATGTATAATGCAGCTGCCTCATTTTCCCATTTTTTGTTCTGTTTCTCTCAAAAGAGGATATTCATCCTTCTTTGCCTATTGCTTGATTTTGTTTTTTTCTCCATTTTTTTCAGAACGGTTCCTCCTAATTTTTACATGTGAAATCTTGCATCTCTTGGATGACATTTCAGCTTTTGCTAACAAGTTTGGCCGTTAATGATGATGTTACTTACTCTTTGCTCTGAATCTGGTTGTTTTGCAGCTCTTGGAAAACATAACAGAGAGATTTGATGTGTTAGTGAGTTCATTTAGTCACTTAGACAAAGAGTTCTCTCATATGGTACAGATCACAAAGTCCTTCAAGGTTCTCGGGAAAATTGGAGAAATATCCTTACGAAATGGTATCGGCAGTGATGTGAATCTCCATTGGTCCACATTACATTCACTCCTTCATTCGGAAAGAACTTCATGCCGTCGAAATGGGTACATATGGTTAGGAGATTTGCTTATATCGGAAATTAGTGAGGAAAAGGATGGTAGTATATGGTCAAATATAAAAACATTGCAGCAGAGAATCGCTGATGCGGGAGCTCCTGATTATTCTGTTGCTTCAGATATCCCCTTGTCTGTACGGCTATTGTGTGGGCTTTTGAAATCTAAGCACAACAGCATTAGATGGGGTTTCCTGTTTGTTCTGGAGAGGCTTCTTATGCGTTGCAAATTTTTGCTGGATGAGAAGGAAATGCAGCGGTTTAATAGCAGTGGTCCTGATCACTCTTTTGATGACAACCGTCTTAAGAAGGCCAATGCAGTAATAGACATCATGAGCAGTGCTTTACTACTGGTTTTCCACATAAATGAAACTGACCGCATGAATATTTTAAAGGTATGTTGCTTGCAGAACTGATCCTAGCTGACTGTGGTTTCTGAACCATTGGAAATGGGACAACATGTGCAAAGCAGACATCGCTCTATAAGATATTTCCATACATTACTTAAAGATTATTATTCTCATGTTTCAATGAGCCTTCCAAGTGCTACTAATGTTCCGATTTGTCCTTGGGTGATATATGTGATCAGAATGCCTAGGGATCTAAAAATGTGCAGCTGGAATAAAAACTGCCACATATGATAGGACAAGCAATGATAAACCCGGCTATCGAGCAGCTTGTCCTGTTGCATTTGAATATTGTTGACATGATTAATAGTTTCTTGGTTAACTAGTGATATTTCTGAAATATATATGGAAAATTAGACATGTTCTGTATCTATTTTACCTGTCATGCCAAGCTAGATATTGTGTATTCCTCAGCCTAAACATAGATTTCCATATACACAAAGAAGAAGACAGCTCTTGGTTGATGTAGTGAATTCTTTTTTTTTTTTTTTTATTTGAAGGCCCAAATCATATATGGAAGTTAAGTGAAAGCCTTCTTAAAGAAGAAAAATACGTTTTGAAATATGTCATGTTTTAAGCTTTTAATTATATAGTCCGTTGCGAAGCTTTTGATTAGCTGGTAAGAATTAATTTTACATTCCATTACAAAGCATTTGATTGGTTTGTAAGGAACGGATGTTGGCATGGTGACACTGATTCTTGCTGAGCCTGCATCAGCTCATTAAATTTAATCAGAGTTACTTCTGGTCAGAGATACTGTTTGACCTTTGTTGTTTGAGTAGCACTGAGTGATTATCTTGAATCGGATGCTTTAAGTTGTTGACATGTTGTTTAACGAAAGCTACTTTTGCAATTTCTTTTAAAAGAATTAATAGGAATACTAACTGTATTTTTTTTCTCTGTTAATACATAGATGTGTGATATTCTTTTCTCTCAAGTGTGTCTCAAAGTTCCGCCAGCAAGTTCCACTCAAATTGGAGAGGGAATGCGTGTCACCAGTGAGAATAAGAAAAAGGATCTTGGTGAGCCAGCTCCTCCACAAGAGAACTGCCTCCGAGGGGAATATGTGGAAGAAACTTATGGCAGAGCCAACAATAATGGTAACTTCTATCATGGGACAGCTTCAATGGCTGCATTGCTTCTGCAAGGACGCGCTGTTGTTCCCATGCAATTAGTTGCCCGTGTTCCTGCTGCTTTATTTTATTGGCCATTGATTCAACTTGCTAGCGCTGCAACAGACAACATCGCATTGGGTGTTGCTGTTGGAAGCAAGGGAAGGGGCAACCTACCTGGGGCAGGATCGGACATTCGGGCTACCCTTTTGTTGCTTCTAATTGGTAAATGCACTGTGGACCCCCCTGCTTTTGAAGAAGTCGGTGGAGAAGAGTTCTTCAGGTGATAGCATTTACCTCTCATCCCTATGAGGTTTTGATTATTTTATTTTATTTTATTTTTTTATCATATCTTTTTTTTTTTTTGGAGTATGCAAAGGGTTTAAGCACTGGTTTTGTCAACTTGCAGAGAACTTTTAGATGACACAGACGCAAGGGTAGCTTATTATTCTTCAGCTTTTCTTTTGAAGGCAAGGAAGCATCTCTATTTTCCATGTATTAGCATTCTTGTTTTCATGGGGATCTGCTGATTTATATGTTTTGACATATGCAGAGGATGATGACAGAGAAACCTGAGAAGTATCAACACATGCTTCAGAATCTTGTTTTCAAAGCTCAGCAGGTAAGACATGTAGTGATGGTTTGTCTGCATGTTAGTGTTATTCACAGACTCACAGTAATTAAGCTAATAAATGTTTTTTGACAACACACCATTTATCCTGTAGACAGTTTTGAGAAAGTTTGACAGTCATCTTATAAGCAGATCTAGAGAAGAAACAGTACCGAAAATAGACTAAACTCATGTGTGGGTTTTAACATGTCATTTTGATGATGTACTTCAGTAGTCTGGATAATGTCGTTGCAAATGGGCTTTATGGGTTACATTTGAAGAGATATTATGAAAATTGAAAATTCTATAAACCTGATGCTGGTTAAGGGTACCCATTGTCCTGCCATTTCTTATCGGACTTTTAAGATGTATAATTGACCTATTTCTTATGGGAAGTTTGCTTCTCACTTGTTGGGGTTTTATTGCTGCTTTGCAGAGCAACAATGAGAAGTTGTTGGAGAATCCATATCTTCAGATGCGTGGCATACTTCAGTTGGCAAACGATCTTGGAATTGAGTTGTGACATCAAGTAGTCATTGTGAGAGACAAGTTGAGACCCTAATGCCCATGCTGTTCACATCCTGATAAGCAAAGCTTAAGGTCCCTCAGGATGATATGGAAATGGAAATGAGGGCCTTCTCCATTGAACAATGTGGATCAGAATAAGTTTGAGTCTTCTGCAGAAAGGGATGTGTTTCAAAGTTGACTTTGGAGCTATGGTATGGGATGGAGTTAGAAAATTCACTGGAGTATGATACATTCTCCAGGATGAGCAATCATCATCCTTTATATTTTTCTGGATGCAGGAGTGGAGTGGTAAAGTGTATGCTTTTGAAACATTACTCCTCCTGGTTGTACATGAGTAGGGCTAGCTATCAATGGAAAAAATTATCTTGGGAAATCTGTGATGTAAAGCTGATGGCTCAGGACTCAAGGTGTTCTAGGTCATTGCACTGAGCGGTCCCTGGAGGATACTATTAGTATGCTGATTCAGATCAGATCAAGTTCACCTCCTGAAGTTCAGGGGGTTGAACATACCCTCAGGTACTCATCTTGTCCATTTTGTTCCTCTCCACTCATTTATCTTGTAGCTCCTGAGTGTGCTGGGTATGACCCCATTAAGCTAATCAGAGTCCTATATTATATGTTGTGCTAAGAAGACTATCTCCTTCACTGTTTTAGGAAGTTATATCCTGGCTTTGTTTAGAGTGAATTAGGGTTCACAGTGAACTAGGTTCTCTGTAAATGTCTTGTAGTAGGAACGTCAAGTTACCAGGAAATTCATTATATCGCTTTGCGATCATCAAGACACATTCTCAGTGGGGTGGGCCCTCGTATGAGATAGTCAGGCTCATATATGTGAGGCCTACAGCATATGGGGGAGTTTGTGTTTGCTTCGAGAGTGTATAATAGCTTGCATCGTTTTTTCCCCCCACATTCTTGGCTCTGAGACATTTCTTTGCATGTGTCTTTCTTTGATATTTTGAAGCAGTTCCGGTGACCATTGTATAGCAGAAGTTTGATGGACCTCTGGAAGAAATCTTTTTGTTTCCTTGTTCAAATTTTGGAGCCTCTGTAGTATCTCAGCAATGAGGGATACGATGATGACCATCTAGATGAGAAATAATAGTTTCTTTAGTTCTCAAATTGACTTGAGAAGTCAGACGCGAGGTCTCATCATCGATGAAGACAGCAGTGATTTTGTACCTTGTGTATGTGTAGGACCTGCAACTACTTGATTTGCGAGACAAGGGCTCTGAAGGGGGCACCATTGAGGATGCTAAGTATTAGGGGCATCTTCAATGTCTGCCTAGTCTGGTTCTTGATCTGTTCATTAATTGTTTTTGACTGCTGTATATATTTGTTTCTTTTCTTTATGTGGTTATGGCCTCTTCCCCTGTTTTGGCTGCTTCAACTAATTTGCGGTTTGTTGTAAAATTAATTGGTTGAGTTTGCTCATGTATGGATGAAATTTTGAAGTAATGAAAGCAGGAAATTTCGTTGTTTCGTTTCTTGCGCTGCCTGACGAGAATGATTTGTTGCTTCTTTTCCTATACCATGGTTGTATAAATTGAACCAGGAAAATCATCCGGCAAATTGGACTCTCATCTAGTGTTGTCTAGATTTGCAAAGCTTTAATTTTCATATGAAATCAGCTAGGATAAGATTAACATTCAAAGCGTAACACGACATGATCACAATGGATTATTATATCTAGATAGTGCTATTTTGCCCTGATCACGAGACCGTAGTCAGCGAGAAGGCAAGACTATCAATATACTGTAGAATAGCAAACTGTGGTACGTTCATCCGATGCAAAAGCAATAAGCCTCGAATGGTGATGTGAAATTAGCATGCACAATCGTAGTTACCATGTAACATATGGCAGACGATGTGATTGAGAATGATCCCGACCCGAATTAATTCATTTTCTTGCAATACAAATATAATAATTCATAAACTTATACCAAACTGCTAAAATACTTCCATGTTATCAAGTGATTGAGTGAGCTCAAAATCAAATGAGGGTGAGAGGGTAAAGAGAGTCATAGATGTAAATTGGATTAGAATAAATTATAAATCCTTTAAATTATATATTATTTCGGATTTTTACCATTTCAAGCCCGTTTTTGACCTACTTAATCCATTTAACAAACGCTCATATCAAATGAGTTGATTAATGCGTCTCCATCCCATTTTGAATCTTTGATGGGTCTCGCATAGTGACAGTGCATATCCAGCAAAAGCAATGGCCTAAAGGGATCAACTCTAATCATTAAGACCTGATAAGACATGCAATGAAGGATGATGCTAGCCATACACATCTGAATTAAAAGGGTAACGTAGAAACTGATATAAATCGGCTTCAATCCAATCCCCGATTCTTTGCTAACATTACTATGGCTATTTCAGACGAAAAAATGAAATAAACTGCCAAAAGATGCTCCTATACGTACGATTTGCGGAATTACCTATTGACTATGAGCCAAGAATTTACTATGGTTTAGAAGGTGGAGCTTGGAGAATCCAAAAAAGAACAGCACACCACCCCAGGTACGGTAGACAAAATGCTACCATCCTTAGTTTTGTCCCTAAAGAGTGAATGCCATGTGGGAAAGCTGCATAACGATGAGATTACTATCCTAAAAAGCAATTTGTGCTGTCTACGATGACGACTGCATGGCTTCTAAATGGTATCTGTCCAATTCGGCATCAAGCTCTTTTGCAGATGGTTTTCGAAAATGAGCTTTTCCTGGTCCACCAACTCTTGGACGTCCTTGGCTGCTGCCACCTTGATACAGTTTCTCAGCACCAGAACCTTGTCCTCTATAAAACATTAGCATCAGAAAGCACATTAAATTGGGGTTGCAGGGGAAGTTTCAGGTACAAAAAGTCCAACTGAATGCACACTAGATTGCCTAATGAACTGTCTAGGTAGCAAGATGATAAGAGGGCATTCGAGGCAATCATTGAAATTCTCAAACTACACCTTACCAAAAGTGTATCCATGTATCCATGTAACATTTTCCTTTTCTACATCCAGCAGATACATGATCTAAGAAGCTAACTTCAAGCTAATGAAAGAGGCATAGTTTCTCATAGCAGATCCGCTCAGATATTCACAATCCGATGTCCCCAAGCGACCATCAATACTCTAATTCCCAGTCATTAAGGCTCAGATCAGATTGATCAAACTTCCAATCACTTTTCATTCTCTCTACCCACACAGCAGGTAAATGCCAGCATCAATGGCTATCAGATAAAAAATGACATGAGGTCACGATATTTGAGATTTTAAAATGGATAAGCAGTACACGAGGTCAGGATATCTTAGATTCTAAAATGGATGGGCAAATTTCCTGGCCATTGTTTCTGTCAAAGCTTTTGAAGACTAACAGAAAGTTATATACCTTGCATAGGCACTCTGAAATCTTCCAACACTGCTATATGGAAGAGGAAGGGGAAGCAGAGGAGGAGGAGGAGGAGGAGGAAAGAGTCTCAGTCCAACAATCTCGATTTTCATTGGCTTCCCATCAAGTTGGACATTGTTGTATCTCTTGATAGCTGCTAAAGCATCTGAATGCCGTGCGAAAATAACTTCTGCGGTTCCCTACAATAACAATCTCCAGTTAAAAGACACGACAAAATCAAGGTTCAGACTTCCACTTAAGTTTTGCCTAAGCCTCATCTTCACCCTATGACAATATTCAAGTGATGATTCATGATTCCATTAATCAAAACCAGCTACATCCAAGTCCCAAACTCGAAGAGTCTCATAGCAGCCCTTTGTTTGAAAAGACTTGCTCATACAGCAATTCAACAGGAAGTCTTCCGTTTTGAAAAAGTGAGATAAGGCAGGACAGAGATTTTAGTCCTATAAAAATCACTCTCACAATATTCAATATTTCATCCGAGTATTTCGAAAGAGAAATACCTTGGATCTCCCGCTTCGATCATAGTGGACTCCGCATCTTTCCACAACCCCAACATCCGAGAACAGTAACTGCAGAGACCAAGGCACGAGTTACCCTCCGCGCCGCCTTATGTTTCCGGATGTCTAGCAACTCAAGTAAATCGAAACGCAGTAGAGAATAGTTTCAGGCAAAATACAGACACACAACCGGACAAATCATTACCATTATATCCTCGTTGGTGACGTCGTAATCTAAGTTCGATACATACAGCTTCGTGCCTGCCTCGGGCTTGGACGCTCCACCGAACAGCTCCTCCTGCCGCCAAACCGGCACCGCGGCCGGCGCCATCAGCTGCATTCATTCGCCATCCGAAAGAAGAGCGAAAAACCAAAGTTAAGCCAACAAACGAGGACGATAACTCATCGAGCTTAGAACAACCGCTTGGCACGACGTACGGAGTTAAGAACACGGAAACAACAGCGCGACGCCGCGGCAGCGACCGCTCGTCCTCTGGACGACCTGACCGACTAAACCACAAGTCCGACCAGTACGACGAAAACCGGAAACGTTCGACACCTCGTCGCTCGACGGAAAACGGGAAGGAGAAAGGAGGAGGAACAAGAAAGCGAAACGCGAGGCAGCGGTCAGCGAAACGCACCGCGGAAGAGCTCAGGCGAAGGACCGGAGGCGAGTACGGCGCCGATCGGGGCGGGCCGCGGTACGGCGGCGGCGGGCGACGGAGCGGGCCGGGGCCGCGCGCCCCGGACCGCTGCCGGCGCCGGATGATCTCGTCGAGGCTCATGTCCAGGGAGGCGGACATCTCCGCTCCGGCGATCGGACGGGAGGTTCCGGCTCTGTCGGTTCGGCTCCAGCGATGTCGCGCTCTGCAGCAGATGCGAAATGCACGAGAGAGGAGGGAAGATGGCTAGGCGGGATTTGTTCCGTTCGATTCCCCCGCCCCCGCCCACGCGCCGAGTCGAGAATGTCGTCATTCCTGGGGCCGTCGGCCACTGACAGCGCGACACGTGTGCCATCATGCGTTCCGCCCCTCCCGCGGTTGGTTGGGCTTCTCCGCCTTTTTATTATTTCGTGCGTATTAATTTTAACCAGAAAATCGAGATATGTATGGTAAAAAAAGGTCAAAAAAATTATTGTTCCGCTATTGCCCTCGTCTTCTGGTGGTTATTACCGTGTCTGGACGGATACTCTTTGTATTAATTCTAAAAATCTTCCCGCATCCGTATTTCGCCTCTTTTATTATTAGACACTTTAAAACTTTTAAAACATACAAATACTAACATGGAAAATTTGAAGTTTATATAATGTTTAAAACAGACAACCCTTCAAGTAAAACTTCAATTAAATATATATAATAACTACGCCCGTTCCGTTCAATTAATTAATTAATCACGCTTCATATATGGAAAGGACATGGTAACAAATGGATAAATATCCGCTTCACTCACGCGCACCGTAAAACAGGCGCCGAGCTGAGGTCATTTTTGGAAATTGGACTCGGGATCGTCTCCGCCTTCTGCCTAGTCCACGATTGCGCAATTCCTCTCGTCATTCATTTCCTTTTCGCAGCAGCCAGCCAGCGAGCGAGCGAGAGAGAGAGAGAGAGAGAGAGAATGGAGGAACCGACCTCCAAATCGTCGTCGGCGCCAACGGCGACGGCGACGGCGCAATCAGCTCCTCCGATTGCTCCGACCTCCCAACTCAAACCCAAACCTCCCAAGGCCCGAGAAGAAGGCGAGGTCTCCTCATCCGACAACGACGACGTATTCATCTTCTCCTTCCTTCCTCCCTCCTCTTCGAACCTCATCCGGTCTTCGTGTCCTCCGCTTGCATTTCGCATTCGTTCGTGCGCTTCGATTCGGTCTGTCGTCACGCGGTTAGAGGCTCTGCAGTGGACGCGGTTTAGTGCTTTGTGGTGTTGAGAGGATCGCGAGTCGGGGTTACTGCTGATCCGGAGTGTGCTTGCGATTGTCGGTTGGTATATAGGTAGCTCTTCGATGAAAACGACCTCCGACTGTTGAATTGATTGAGTAATTCGTGGCCTGTAGTGCTCTTACGTAGTAGGCCTCTCTGCTTTGGGGTTTGTGGTCTGTGACTAGCCATTACGAAGATACGCATATCGTGAAGCGAAATTCCTTGAAAGGAAATTCAGTAATAGGGAATTGAACGTGAAAACATTACTGGGTTTTCAGTGGATAGCATAGTCTAAGGATGTAGTCAAATCGAAATGGGAGAGCTCTCACTCGTCGTCTTGGCTTCGTGAGTGCGGGAAGAGTTACATGAGTCTTTCTAGAAGTCTCCCTTGTGTAAAGCTACGTAGCACAATGGCTAAGCAATCGACCCTGGGGAACTTACTTGAATTAGGATGATTTCCAGGGAAAAGGAAGAGCGTCAAACTTCGGTGCATGAACTATGGCACTTTCCCGAAATTGACCGTCACATGATCCACTTGGTCTCAAGCCTATGAATGATCTCTAAGGTCACTGGCCGATGTATGAGAGCCTCCTTTTCCTTTTAAAGAGAAAAGCTAATTGATGTCTCTTTTGGATTAAAAAGCTGATTGATGACTGAGATCTTGCTTTTGTTCTTAGTTTGCCTTATTGTGAAGATGTGCGGCTTCTTCTTTTATCAGCTTTTGAGATCCATTACACATGTTGCTCAGGAACCTGCTGATTCTACTGCTGCGCAGTTGGATACTGGAGCTCTTCTTTCTGCTAGGAGCCATCAGGCTCTCTCTGGAAGTGAAATTTCTCGAGGCAACCATGGTAAATGTTGTTATATGTGATAGAGGGATGTGTTGTTGTACAATGACTTATTTGCTGGTCGAAGTATGGTGTACGGGATATTTTTGGCTCCATTTTTGACATGGATATTTATCAGGGAAGGAATCATAGTGTGTACTATGATTTTTGGAATTTCCACCAAGTGATTTAGCGTTATTTTATTATTATTATTATTATTATTATTTTTTTTTTTTTGGGGAAATTCTATTGTTATTGGCTGATAAATGCATTGGACCTGGTACAGCAACTTAAAACCTCTACTCATCCTATCTATAAACTTACAGGTCCTTTGAATCAGCAGCATAATCGAATGTGTCTGCTTAAATAGACTTACATTGCATTAAAACCAAGAAGGCTTCTTATTTTCTTTGTACTCCTTGTTTTATCTAGAGTAGAGTGCTCAGGGTTGCTGTCTGGTATCAATGTCTTTGAAAATAATGTGTACTTGCACATTTCCTGGAGATGCTTAACACTTCTGCTCTTCTGACTCTGGTGTTTTGTCTGAACCGTTACTTGATCTTTTTTTCCTTTCATGACATTTTTCTATTTACCATTAATTATGTACCAGCGAAGGTTGATGCTGCTGATCCTCCTGCAATTTCAATTGAGTTTCCAACCAGACCATCTATACAAACCAAACATGCGAAGAGTCTTGGAATGAATCAAGTTGGACATAAGTCTGGTAGATCTGGAACTGGTGGTTCCTCAGGGCCCAACAGCAATCTTGTTATAAGGTTCTTTGATGATGAGAGCAGCAGTGATTCCGATGAGGGCAGACAGGATAGGAGGTCTGAAGATAAAGCTAAAACAGTTAGTATGAACGGAAATCAGAAGCCACCTATTTTGGCACGGAAAACATCGAAGAAGTTGGGATATCCTACGCAAGACATAAAACCAATGATGTCCAAAAGATTGCCTGCGAGTCGTACATTTATACATCCAAAGACAAAGGTCCAGGGAGCAAACAACAGGATTGGTTCTGCACCTTCAATTGGGCAAGGAAGTGCAGGAAGAAGTTTGAGTATGCTCAACCAAAAATTGGAATGCCAGGAGCATGGATCTGATCATGTTGTAGGCTCAAGAAAACTTGAACTTCAGGATTTGCGGCAGCAGATTGCTCAACGTGAAACTGAGCTGAAGCTTAAGTTAGCTCAACAAAACAAGCATCCAGTTTTAGGTTCTTCTAAAAACAGTTATAGTCTTAACCTAAACAGGAATTTGGGTGGTATAAGCATCACGACCTCTGCAGACCTCCCACGTTCTGTAGACTTCCCACAATTAGACACAAAAGAGCCCTCTCATAAAAGGTTGAAGATTGGTCTATCTTCTTATTCACAGCAATGTGTCGATCAAGCGACAGGCGCTGCTAAATTGTGCCCACCTCCAAAGGATCTGTTGTTGGAAACCAGCAAGATGGACAAGATTGACCATGCTCCAAAAGCACATTCCACAAGTGTGACTGAACCAAATGTCACTAGATATGAAATACAAGATAGTGAAAGGGTGGCAATGGCCTCAGCTAACCTACATGGTGTGGTAAAGGTTGTTTATTTATAAAATGTTCGAGATCCTTATACGAGATCTACTAACCCTTGATTTACGTTGGTTGTCATCCAGGTATTACTGTTGCCGACCATCCTGAGAGGACAAGCAGAATGGTGAGCAAATTTTCTCTTTCAAAACAAAATCCGCTGCTAACTAGGATGACCCAGAACACATTTACAAAGAATATGGGTGTAAGTTTATGATTCTGCTTAAGTTCAGAACTCAGAGCCAGTCAAAACCTAGAAGGTCCTTGAAATATCACATTACCACTCTGCCCTTTTCATCTTTGCCCCCTCATAATGCCGATTGCAAGTTTAATTTGAATGTCTCTATGTTTTCTTTCAGTCATGGGGACATGCCGTTTTTAAATTCCTTTTAAAGAACTCTTGCTTATGAGAATCTTCCATCAATCTGTTTGCAATGCATCATTGATACTCTTCTCTCAGAATATCATATTGTAAGAAAAATTGTACTTTTCGTCTTTGTGCTTTCTCTACTTTTCTATTCAAGTCCGTTGCTTTCAATTTTAAACAAGTCCTTGACTTACACATGTCTAATCAAGTCCCTTGGGCACAAATTTAACCAAATCCAATTGACGCGGCCGTCAAAGGAAGCTGGAGTATAAGTTGAACCAAATATTGCCTACGTGGACACCTACTGTGGGCCATAGCGAATGGATTAATTCTTTTAATTTGTTTTTTATGCCTTCATCAATTCACTATTCATGGTGTGTATTTATGTAGGCAATATCTAATCCATGTTACAATCCGATGTCTTTTGACAGCCATGTTAGCTGGACTTCATTGGATATTGTATTGGAGGGAATAGATTACATTAAGCAGGACTTGAAATTAAAGAGACCTGATTAGAAAAATATTGAAAGTACAAGGACGAAAAGTAGAAATTTTTCTATGTTTTAAGGAGGCTTCGCACTTTAATAAAAAATGTTATTATTCTCGATATAATTTCACGGTTTGCTGCTTAGTTATATATATTTCCTGAATTTTTGGCGCAATCTTCGATATTTGACTTTTTATACTATTTTACCCTATATAAGGAACCAGTATCACCTTTTCTCTAAAGTTTTTAAAATTGGCTCTGCAGACTGGAATGGAGACAAACCATCTAATGATAAGTAATGGAAGAAATATAATGGGTTCTGACCCAAATGAAATTAGAAGGGAACCTGAATTATTGAGAAGCAGCAAAGATGAGGAAGTTTTGACTGGGGATCATGCAGTTGAAGCATCCTTAAAAAACTCAGTAGAGGTAGATGTGATTCTAGATCACCAGTTGAGGCATCTATGCAGCTAAATATGACTGATTTTTCCTTTCCATTATTCTTTGATTTTCTTAATATTGCTTTAGGGAACTGTGAAGAAGATGAGCGTGTTGAGTAATTTGGATGATGCAAATGGGCCAAAACCTGGCATCAAGGAAATGCAGTCCCTCATTGAGATAGAGGAGTCTTTAGACAAGAAACTTGAGGAAGCTCAAGAACAGAGGCGGAGATGCGAGATTGAAGAAAGAAATGCTCTTAAAGCTTATCGTAAAGCTCAAAGGACTTTGATTGAGGCTAATGCCAAGTGTGCTCACCTGTATCATCAAAGAGAATTGTATTCATCACGATTGCAATCTTTTATTATAGATGATCCAAGCGTATTTTGGTCCTCCTTCCATAACAAGCATTTGGGAGTTCAGGTGAAATCCTCAGATGATCTGATTCTGAATGTGAATTCAGTGCCCTCATCTGACCATATTATGCCGGAAGAATGTGATCAATCTAATCAACCAGGATACGCATCCAATATTGGATGCCTGGATGGTGTTCCCGGTGATTCCTCTCATCTTCTTGTGAATGGCTCAGAGCAATGCAGTGAGCCAGATGCTAGCACATCAGAGCCAATGTCTCACAAGGGCAGGAGAGTTGCTAATGAGGAATCTTCTCCCTTAATTGGTCAAAATAGGTTAACCGACGAAGAAGATGTGGGTCTTCCATTTGGCCATGATTTTGTTCAATCCAAACAAGGATCCCAGAGAGAGGCTCAAAAAGCTGGGGAAAGGCATGAGAGCATGACTAATGATGTTAGTACAAAGATCTCTGATGATAGCTCTCGTGATTTTCTACTCCGTGAAGCAACTTTAAGATCAGAACTAGTTGCACGGTTGGGGACCAAAAGTTCACAGCATCGAAAAGATTTGTGTGGCGTGGAGAGTGCCATTGAACAAGGATCTGAAAGCGATGCTGGAAGTGAGAAAACCCATGCAAGTAACTGGAGTGCACTGTTCTATGATGCAGAGAGAGTTAGGCATGCAGATCTTCAGGGTCAGTGTTCTTGGCGAAAAATGTTTTAGCTTTATTTCATTTTTCTAGTAGAATATTTGAGTGCTTATGTAGAATGGTTCATGTGCTTGCTTCATAATTTTTATTTGGGCCATACTTCATGATTGTCCTACCACTGTTTATATAGAATTTGATAATAGAAAGAGCGGGGAAGTTGAGATAATTTTGTCTCTTTGTCCAGGACTGACTCTCAATGCTAGAATTTGGTTGAGGCATCTAGATACTGTATCGTAGTGATATGTAGAAATAAAAATACTATGGAGTCTATGATCCAATCTTTTTCTTGGCATAGTTTTGGTTGTTTTTATTGATCTATGCTCTACTTCCTTTGTAGACAAGGAGACAGCAGAAATTTATGGGTTAATGAGCTTTACCCTTTTCTAATTGACTTGTTTATAAGTATATATTCACACATGGATGTGTAGTAATGATTGAAAATTCTGTTGCTTTATCATTTGATATGTTGTTCCATAATGCAGGCGCTAACAAGCTAGAGGGACACCCGCATGAGGTTGTCCAAGAAGGTGAAAGCAGATTGTCTCTGGACAATTCAGCTTCTATCATAAGGAGTGCATTTTATCATGTCAAAGACGTATCTTCATTCAAATTAAGTAGATCTCAGCAGAAAAGGCACATGTATGATGTGCGTAATGATGAGGGAGTTTCAAATTATTCATTAACTAGCTCATCTGATGAGACTGGTGGGGATCTACTTTCAAAAGACACTGCCTGCTATTCCTGCAATGTTGCCGTGGATCCACTTTGGCCACTTTGCATGTATGAGCTTCGAGGAAAGTGCAACAATGACGAATGTCCATGGCAACATATTAAGGACTGTTCAGATGAAAAAATGCATCAGAACCTGTGTAGAGATACTAACGGTAATGGCATGGTACTCTTCATGATGTTTTTGAAATTTTTTTATCAAAAGCTTGCTTTACTTTGCTGATGCAAAAGTTGCAGATATTCTAAAATTTCTTGAAAATTGCAGATCGCCACATTGAATCAACATCAAGTGCAAAAAGATGGGCTGTTCCGACAAGTTGTTCAAAGTGTTGTTCTCCAACTTATGTAGTTGGATTAGATATTCTGAAGGCTGATTCACGTTCATATGAAGCAGTTGTTACCCAGAATATTGGTCAATGCTGGCGAAAATGTTTTAGTATCTCCTTAGCTATACCGAGTCTCCCTAAACAATTACAACAAATGGATGATTCAGTTCTGCAAAATAGTGATGGGCGTATTGAAATCAGTGGATGTCAGAGCAGACAATCCTCATTCTTCCGGAATAGAAATGACGGCTTGGTTTGTCTTACATTTTCTTTTATTTGATTGACTTACAATTATGCCTGATGCTTGCCCTGTTATGACTTTTCCTGTTTTGTGGTTTTTAATAACTTAGTTGTCAAACACTGACGGCGGAGGTGTTATTGGGTGGTTAATTATTTTGATTGATCAACTAGTAAGTGCAATGAAGCTCATTCTTTTTCAAGATTCATGGAGTTACCTTACTGTATGCAATTTTGTCGTAGCAATCATAAGTTTTGCTTGTTTGTAGGGTAACATTTTTTAAAGGAGTGAGGTTGGACGGTTGGATATTATATTTCAGTACACTTGGTTTTTTTTATTTTTATTGAATTCTAAGCTATCAGTGCTTAAATTTTGTTTAATTTAGTTCTTTCTTTCCCATTGATCATTCACTTGTTAAATTTTTGTCTGTTTCAATATAATTTGACCTTGTGTATATATATGATGGAACCACCTTCACGGAATATTAAGTTTCTTGTTTGTTTATGATTATCTTAGCTTGCGATTACTCATTTTTGTTTTCTTTCCTCCCTTTATGATATATTTTTAGAAACTATTAAACCAAGCCTCAATTGATGGTCAACCCCTGGAATTGGCTCTTCTTCTTTTGAATCTGGATGGTAATAAACTAGAGAGAAAGAAAAAGGTACTTCTGCTTCTTCAGTGCGGAGTATCAGCAACATTCTTCTTCCTGCTTGCATCCCTATTTTTCACCCCTTATCTTCCGGACAGCTAAAAAAATAAGTTCGAAAGAGGAGCTAGATTGTGCCAGATTCTATACATTCTTAATAGGAATTGTTATTAAGGCTGAAATAATTTATCTTCTCGTCTTTAAAGGTTGGCATTTCCCAGGCTCTCACTCTGTTGTCACGTGAACTTGAGGCTGATCCAGCTTCTGTGGTTCTTTGGAGCGTGTACCTTGTCATTTATTATAGCGAGATGAAGACAGTCGGAAAGGATGACATGTATTACATTGCGGTATGTTCGGCAGATTCCTGATTAGTTTAAGATGAGACAGCATTATCTAATCTGAATAAGGCCTCTTTAGGTATCAAGAATGATCTGTGGACATGTCCGTGCATACTATGAACTACTTGCTCCTGACAATAAGTTGGTACAGGCAACACGCTGGAACATTCTGAGATTTTCCTTTTTTCTTGAGATTGTTTACACTGAACCTTGCATGCATCAGAATATATTTCCGTAATCTAAAGTTTGAAATTACTATGGATCTTAAGTTCTCACCTGTCTGCCTTTGAGTCATTACAAGTCTCTTGTTTGGAACTTATGTACATACCCTTACCAGGGATCACTCCTACTTATGAGACTTGGAGTACTATTATAGGAACTTCATCTGTCATGCTAATGTTATTGTGTGAGGACTGTTCTCTTTCCTCTGGTTGAAGGATTAGAGAGTGGAAGTACGCATTTTCAGACTTATGTGCTTAAATAGTTATTATAAATGACAGATTGTCTATCTTCTTCCCATTTTTCTCCCCCAACTTTTTATCACGCACTGTTTCATTCTTGTGCTTTTATGCCACTTTACTAATCCTCCTCAATATCAGAAACAAATGTGATGATATTTCCTTAGAGACATACAAATCTGTTTTCTTTCAGGTCAAGCATAACCAAGGATCTTACGAACTCTGGCTGATGTACATCAATAGTCGTAGCAAGCTTGAGGATCGACTTCGTGCATATGAGGATGCTTTACTGGCACTTTGTCACCATTCATCTGCTTCTAATGGTCATGCCAGTATGTGCACCTTGGATTTATTCCTGCAGATGGTGAACTGCTTGTGCTTGTGTGGAAGGGTGGACAAGGCCATAGAGATGATCTGCGAAACCCTGCCGAGTGCAGAAAACTCTGATGAACGGTTTACTTTGTTGCTTTCTAATATCATCTCACACTTAACAATTGCTGACAAATGCATCTTCTGGATTTGTTGTGTGTACTTAGTTATTTACAGGAAACTTCCTGATGCTATAGTACAGCAGTTTGAATGTGAGAAAGAGCTCCTCTTAATTGATTGGCCCTCTGTTCATCTGAGAGAGGATGACCGGCAGAGAGCTTTTGACCTTTTGGATTTCTTAATACGTTGTGACATCACCGAGGCATCACTTGCAGATGACGCCAATATCAGATTAACTCAGCATTTCGCTGTGAACCATTTTAGATGTACATTGGTACTCGAAGGCTCAAACTGCAATGAGTATTTCTTGCAGAGATTTGAGAAAATGTATCCATCCAGCTTAGAACTAGTACTCCTTTCTGCACGGGCAGGGGAGTGTGATTTTGAGGATTTGAGTTTATCAGGTTTTGAGAATGCACTTAGTAAGTGGCCAAGAGAAGCTCCGGGCTTGCATTGCATCTGGAATCAATTTGCTGAATATGCTTTGCAGAATGGAAGACAGGACCATGCTAAAGACATCATGGATCGTTGGTTTCTCTCTGCTTGGCAAGTCAGATATCCCCATGATGAAGGTGTGGCCGGGATGGATCAAGATAATTCATGTTCCTTTCCGAGGATTGCTTCTCAAGCAGATAGGCAGGCTGCAGCATCTAGTTATGGTCAGCTGGATGAGATTTTTGGATTACTTAATCTTTCTTTGCACAAGTTGTTGCAGAAGCAACTTGCAGAGGCTCGTATAGCAATTGACAAGGCTCTACATGTTGCAACTCCTGAGAACTACAAGCTTTGTGTAAGAGAGCATGCCAAGTTTCTGCTAATGGATGAGGCATTTGCAAAGGAGGGTGCTCAAATTAGTGGGATACTTGACTATATGAGGGTTTACATAAATGATCCTCGAGCTTTTCCCATCAGTGAGACATTGCCTAGAAAGTTCATAGGAGATATCAAAAGAACCAGGGTTCAGCAGCTGATTAAGAATATCTTGTGTCCTGTTTCCTCTAATTTTTCACTTGTGAACGTAGTCCTTGAGGCATGGTGTGGCCCCTCTCTTTTGCCTCAAGTGTTTGATAAGCCCAATCATCTAGTGGACTTTGTCGAAGCCATGCTGGAAATTTCACCGTCAAATTATCCGCTGGGTATTTCGGTCTGTAAGCTAATTAAAAGGGACTATAAGTCCTCAGCTGTCACCTCTGCCAGTCTCTTGTTCTGGGCAAGTTCTGTCTTGGTAAGCACAATTTCTCATGCCGTTCCAGTAGCACCAGAGTATGCATGGGCAGAAGCAGCTGGTATTTTGGAAGATATTGCAGGTGTCAATGCCATCTTAGATGGGTTCTATAAGAGAGCCTTATCCGTATATCCATTCTCTGTTAAACTGTGGAACTCCTTCCTTATTTCAATGAAGAGTGAAAAGGATGCAAGCTCTGTCCTTAGAGCAGCTGAAGAAAAGGGCATTGAAGCTGATTCGGAGTTTCTCTCAACCATTATAAGGTAACAGGTTGGTGAATTAGGATGTTGCTGAATTTTAGCAACTTTGGTTCCTGTCGAAGGCCATGCTCCAATTCGCGTCAACTGCTGGATTGGCGACCCTTGGAACAAGCTTCAAGACATATCACACCGCTGCATGGTGAATGCTAACATAGGGACATAGGAAGCGCACTGAATATAGAGGACATGCACAGGACTAGATAAATGTAAGTAGCCATTACGATATCTCACAGTTACTGCATATCTGAAGTTTTAGTCGATTTAGTTAGCTTAGGATAGAAAGTTTGTGACTTTGGGTTTAGGTTTTATTTTGTGGCCCCGTGCATAGGCTTACTCACGCAAGAAAAATGAAAAGGTATCTCATTGGTTCTTATAGATGGTTTCTAGACCTTTTGGCTCCCTCACTAGTACAATAATCAATGCGATGATTTCTTCGATTGAGATTTGCATCTTTGCACTTGTGAAATTACTGGAAATGCAAATTGAGTGTCTTTCCACATTTATATTTGATCAATCGTATCCCCCACATTTATATTTGATCAATCGTGTCAGCGACAGAAAGCATCATAGATTACAGAAAGGATTCTCTTCAAACAGATGAACCATGTTATTATCAAGCAGTGTCATTAGTTATAAAGTCACTCTTAGACTAATCTACGGGCCATGGCTAAGGATATTGTCTTGATCTATTATTTGGAAGGCTGGAGGTTGCATGTAAGATCATCTTAGTAAGAGGCGAGGACGGTTAAAAGAGACAGAAGTCATGATATGCAAATGTGGTCGATCGAACGGATCCGTATGTGCCGCCACAATTCGAAGTTCTGTTTTGCCTCTATCGAATGCCACAAGTACGGTTATTCTTACCTACATGCTTCGAGCATTTGATTTGGACTATTTTTTTTTTAATCAATGGCGTTGCTTGCAATTGAAAACTAGAAAGAGCCTCTGGCATGCTCCTGAGATTGTGAGAATGATCAAATATGTGCATGACGCGGATGGTTCGTAATCAACCAATCAGCAGCTTAACAGTAACTCCTTGATTAGGTTTCTTTATGGGGGATTATTAGCAATTAGAAGTTCAGGACCTACTGGGCCTGGTCCTGATCTGATCTGTGGGAATGGACCCAATCTTCGTATGGCCTTGTTCAACCCCACACATGCCCAAATTCATGGGCCTGTCAAGCATCTAGACTTTGCCCATCAAAAAGCATGTGCGATTAATGTTAGGACTAGATGAATCACTTGGAAGGAGGTGAATAGGCGATAATGCGGAATAAAAAGAATTTAAAATGTTATTGCAAAAGAACAATTACCAATCACTAGCCGAACAACTGATCTTACCAGTGTGCAAACAGTCCTTAAGACAGATAAAATAAAGAGAGTAAAGGATAAAAAATTTCATACAAAAACTTATAGCGGTTTAGCTTTAGCAAGTTTACATCCACTCTTCTGCATTGACAGCCGATTAACTGGATTTCACTAGATCAATTTGTTAGAGGTTACAAAATCTGAATAACGAATACTCGAGCTTGTGTGAACAATTCCTCACACACTCTTAACCTTTAAAAGATTATAGACTAAAGCTCTTAGAAATAAATTTATATGAACGAAGAACACTTAAAAATTAGGAATTATAGACTTTGGAATTTCAACTTTCTGCGTTTTTTTCCTTTCGGCTTCTTGACCTTCTTATATAAACCTCTAAATCCAAGCTGACCGTTGGACATTTCCTTAGCCAACCTTCTCGTTGGTCTTGAATATTATTAGAAGATTTGATCGTTTCAAGGTTGCTGAGATTGAGGTCTCTTGTTAATTCCGCCACCTATACAATATATAGAGTTTCCTTCAATAGAGTGCTTCACTTGAAAAAAATGTTTCACCTTTTGAAGATTGATACATCCAAGATTCGCTAAAATCCATCATAGGATATTGGATTCAATAATCGTTCATTCTTAAACGAGCCTCTTAATTATAGAAATAAATCCACCAATTTTCTGGCCATTGCACAAGGATTGTCTTCTAGAATAATATCCTGATAATCAAATATCAAATATATGAATTAATTCAAGACTTAGAGTCTAATTCTCTGAATATGATGAGTAACGTCTAATGATGCTCATCAGAGATTCCACTTGGAAAAACTTTTCATCAGAGTCAAAGAAAGTTTTATTAATCATCAAAACTAGTAAGGGAACTTTCCTCAACAAACAAGGCCTACCCATATGGTCCACATATAATTGTTGTTCTCAGTCTTAAAATACGAATACATAAAAATACAAAGAAAATCAGGTATAAATGAACATTAAAAAAAAAAAAATGCAAACCAATCGTGTAGATTGAGAACGTTTATAGTTACGAGATGAGTCGAGTACAGTCAGTCCGATCAAGGCAAATTATCTACACCTAAATCTCGAGTTTTATTTACGTACTATTTTGCAATGACGCACCCAACATGCAAATTTTTGTACTGAGTTCACGTAACAATTTTCCTGTAGAGAATGGAGTCCTGCTAATTTCTAATATCTGTCCTTGCTAGCATTCTGATAAATTTTGGATCTTCGTGTAAAGTAGTATATCAACTCCTTATGAGAAAACCAATTACGTTGTCTGCCCCGAGAACGATCTTTTTCCCATGTGTTTTTCGAATTTGTTATTAATAATGCATCCGATGGCGCGGCTCAGGGTTTGATCACCTAACGTTCATGAGGAGTTGGTCGCACACTCCCATGTCAAGATTTGTCGCCTTTCAATATCAAGGGACCATAAACTAGCTTCCTTCGTGCCGAGGTGGATAGAGATGGCAGGGTCTCCAAGATCTAATGCTCGGCCGAATCGTCATCTATCCTGACAGGAGGCACGCGCACCTGTGCCCGGACTCGATGTCCAACACCGTCTTGTCCCTGCAAGCGAGCCATCTCTACATGTGACGCATCGAGGCGAGGCTGCCTTGCCTAGAAGAAATGGTTCTGCAAACAGTCAATGCGTGCGATGGCGTCTTGAAGGAGTTTAGGTTGCGTTGCCTTGCGCTCCAGCATGTGAAGTTGATCAGATGCTCTGGCACTTCGGCATCTGTAGACAGAAGCTAGAGACTTTCGAGGCTTCGGATGTTCTTCACCGTACTAACTGCGCGATCTCAGTGCCAAGCCTCATGTCCTTCAGCTATACATCAGCGGTGGCTGGAGGTTTATCATGGGGAGAGTGGTCCTCAAGACCTAGTTGACAGAGGCCAGGAATCTGTGGGAGATCACATTGGACTGGTGCATAGTCGAAGTCAGGAACGTAGAACTCGTTTCTTGACTCCTGCTAGAAACTTTATGGGCTTAGTAGTTTTCAGTCCGTCGAGCGCAATCAAGTAACTTGCAACAGTCTTAAGCACTTCAACTCGACTAGATTCGCCTCCCTGAGAAAGGCCTAGATCCAAACCAACAGTCACAAGATTCCGGTCATTGGTCCACGTGACTCGAAAAGATTGGTCGACACAAGACTAGAGGTGGATTTCAGCGCTCTGACCGAGTGGAGCTATCTGAAGCCAATCCAGTTCTTGAGATACTTTGGCTGTTGTGACCCACTTAATAATACTTCTGTTCAAACCTATCAGCTTTCCAATCTTTTTAATGATGCTCAAACCAAATTGAGATATGTTATGCTAATTTGAACTGGTTAATCCTGCAATGATACTCACACGGTCTGTACCCTAAAGGAATCCAAGGCGAAATGCTTCGCCCTGCTGTGCAATGTCAAGCATTTGAGACTTCACCTCTTGCATAACGTTTCTGAAGTAGATACTGGTCCTGCATTGATGGAGAGCTTGAAGTGGAAGTTGCCTCGTTCAGAGTCGCTGGTTATTAGTTCTGAAGTCGGAACCAGAAGACGCCCTGCCCTCCAAGAGAAATACGCGAGAAATACTCATGGCGAGCAGATAGGAAGGACAGACTCTGAATCGTGATTGGTGACAAGAGATGCGTTCCCCATGAAGAAGATTGATATAGCTTTATCTGTAGGTTCATCTCATGTCGGATATTTTAGAATGCTAAATCTAAAAGCCGTCTGCTGTTTCTGACCCTATTTCGACATAAGATGTATTCGGGTGTTGATCCGAGATTCAGATGTTATTCATTCATTGTTTCGTTGTTTCTTCTTTTGATATGTATGCGCGCGCGCATGTGAGAGACAGAGAGAGAGAGCAAACAAGAAAGCTTAATCAATCACCAAATAAAGATGCATCCATCTACCCTCATAAGTATCTCTAAGCCTCAATGAGTTAAGAAGGTAGCTAGAGACCCTAGACCCTCTTCAACTAGTTCTCATCCTCTCTAGAGTAAATAAAGGTTGTTTGACCGATCAAAAACCTGTATTTTTTTTTTTTTTCTCTTGGAACTGCATCTCCTGCGGGTGACGCTTAATCAGCTCTTAAAAGTTTAGATGACAAGTCTCGTAACAACAAATTCACCAACTTCCTTGATAAATACGACTGTGAGCTTCAGCACGGATCTCTTTCGACTTTTCCTGAACCGATGATACCGGAACCAAACAGAGTCCTCTGCTTCGCAAATCAATTTCCCTTTCCCCGTTCACCTCTACATCAATGCACGGCTGCGAGAAAAGTACAACACAATCAGATTAGAGAGAATTTCAGAAGAAAATCTATCGGGTGCTCCAAAGTTCTTTTAGATAACTTTCCTTGCTGAAACTGGAAAAATTGTTGTACATACAAAATATTTGTGAAACTAGCAGATGAGACTAAAGCTCTATAATATATTACAGAAAAATTAGTGAATGCTAGATTGTGTACCTGTGGTTGGAGTGCTCTGACGCTACTATATGAGCTGCTTAGCATCTGGAATAGATTCTGTTGGCAACACGACAGAAATGAGGAAGTATTATCAGTGATTTTTTTCAGGTAAATTCAGCTTTCGCTTGAAGTCTATCGACATCTGTAATCTGGAACAGGACTAGATAAATGGGGTTCAAAACAAGATGAAAAGGGTCGGTCTCCTTTCCTTTCTCCGATTTTTTGAGTCTTTGGACTTGGACAAGGTAGATGAAGATCATTCATTACCTGAATTTGTTCTTGAAGGAGCTTGATATATAGGGAAGCTTCTTGGAGTACTGAAGCAGTGTCAGTCTGAAATGTTTTTGAAAACGTGAAGGAAAGCAATTGACATATAGGAGCTAATATTCAATGATTTTGTGCTTCTTAAAGAAGTTGCTAATTATCTCAATGAGATGCAAACTGACCTTGCCATATGGAGATACCAGCTTTTGTAGAGATGTAATTTTGTCACCTATCTTTTGACTTCTCCTCACTGGAATTTGCATCTACAATTTTAACTGATAAATCACTCGATGACCGAGAAACAACTAGTTAAGTTAACAATCGGTATTTCTCTGGTGAACTATACTAATTGGTTGATGTAGCTATACTATTTTCTCATGTTTGATGAGCTTTTTCTAATAGGAAAAGAAAATACCCTGCACCGCTGAGCCTTAACCGAGCCATTTTGAACTTCATGATGTTCTTCATTAGACAAGGTTCTTTTCCTCTTGTTCTTGTTCCACTCGTTCAAAGGCATGCTTTCGAGCTGCGGTACACTAAAGCCCTCTCCGGATACGAACTCTTTTCCGTTTAATTGGTGCTTCCTTTCATTGTGATTGGCCTGCAAATCCTGGGGACAAATCACGAGTCAAAACACTGAACCGCTCTGTCTCGAGCATACAATCGGTGCCAAAATCAACTTACACTGCATTAACCTTCTGAAATCCTGAGCTGTAACTGACAACTAATTCTTTCTTAAATCGAAATAACCAAAGAGATAAATAGCATACATTTGGAGTTTGTGGAACCAAAAACTTCTTTCTTGGCTGCTCATAGATTGTATCACACCTTGATATGATGTACTCATAACCTGTCAAATTCAAAAGGTAAATTCATTAATTTCTTCTTAGATGCACAGTGAGAGAGAAAAAATGAATTTTGAGGAGTGTACAGCTCGATATTATATCACTTGACTTGTCCTTAATTTTAGAGCAAAGATTAAAAAAATTTATCACCAAAGAGAAAAAAAATCAAACCTGTTTGAAGATCATTAAGGGGCTGAGCAGGAATTGCCACATTATCTTCATCTCTTAACCAGTAATCATCATTGAATGCTTTGGACTGCAAATAGAATCCACCATTGCTGTGCACGTTCCTGTCATCAAAAGTGTACACAAGGATAAAAAATTTAAGTATATAATCAATCTTCCTCTTTTTTTTTTCTTTTTTTTTATTAAGGTAAACGACAAAAAGAAGACATACATTTTGTTGTCCAGCAGGGAAGAAACTTCCAGATTCGACATCCGAAACTCGTTTCCTGAAGATCAACAAACAAGTATAGCAAACAATTTATATCAGGAAGAAACTGATTGAAAAGAAAGATTCAACTGAACTGGTGACAAAGTCTTGATCCTTCATCGGCTGCAATCAAATAAAGGAGCAAACTTTGTGATGCATATAGATCAACTACAGTAACATGAATCAAAGAATTCTTGTTTACCTATGGTGAAAAGTTCAGATTGTAAAGATGGAAGAAAGGAGTTGCTCATTGTCACGGCTAAATACGTTCTTCAACGCAACTTGGAATGGCCTACGCACGAACAGAAAACGCACCAGATATTGAATGATTCGTGAGTATAACCATCTTTAATAAATTTGAACAAATTCTTTGAGTGCAAAACTTAACTTAAGAAGAACACATTCAGAAGGTAAAATAAAATGTCATTAAAGACCATGCATTTCTTTAAAAATGATAAAAAGTGAATTATAATGTGCAGGTTGGTAACTCAAAAGGCTTCCAAATTTCTCACAGACCATTAAATTCTCTCATTTCCAGACGCTAAAAAAGAAAGAATTGCAGAGAAGGCTTAAGCAAATATGAAAGCAAGAATATGGGACTATAACTAATGCATAAAATTGTTGATCAGAAGGAATAGTCTGAAAAAGAAGACAAACCTCACTGTTTAAAGATATCTTCTTCTTCTTCTTCTTCTTCTGTGTTGGGATTATATTGTGAGCTGATCTTCGTTTCGAATCAGAACCAACAACAAAAATTTCATAAAAAGCCAAAAAGAATAAAGTAAAATGGGGATTTTGCTTGTGGAAGTTGGACAGGAGAGTATATATAGACTGGGAGGGAAGATGAAGAGAGAAGCTACGACTGTAGAGAGTTTAGGTCTTGCTTGGAGGATGAGCAAACGGTTGTTTCCGTTTTTCAGATAGAGACACCCGCCATGGCTTTTGCAGGCTCACGAAACCGGGCTCGATTTTCATTGCATAAATGGAATCCGCAACTTCCAGATGACTCAGACACATAAAACAAACATTAATCAAATTATTTATCATTATATGCAGTTCGGCCATTTATTATTATTATTAGCATCGTTGCACATCATCGAGGAGGTGGGTCTAAGTTCTCTACTTCTGGCAAATAATATCAGTTTGACGTCGCCATCGCGCCATTTGACTTCTTTTCAATATTAAGCAGCAGAAAATGACGAACGCATAAGTCCTCACCATGTCACTGCCATTGGTCATTATTTATTGCCGTGCTGATCATAGTCAAACCCTAAAACAAGTATATCAGATCAGTTGAGTTACGGGGAACTTAATGGATTCGATCGGCTGCACACCCGTCCACCAGTTTTCTCTAAGCATGCACATATACATTGCTTGGTGCAAGCATTAGGAAAGCTTGCTTATGGTCGTTTATATAATTTATACAAATGACGATGTAATTAACGCAATCTTTTATCCGAACTCTCATTAAAAGAGCGTTTGCATCCGTCGACATGCGATTGTGCTAGATAATTTTGACCGCCTTGCATGTCATAATCAAAAAATATCTGGACCATTATTAGGGTTAATTTTGGGCACTCGTAGGAATCCAATTTCTTGTTTCCATTATAGGGAACGTTGTGTTGTGCAGTTTGACTTTTTACTTGCCCTTTTCATATGGTATGATATGGTGTATAAAGCATGATGCTTAATGAACGCGATGACAAAAGAAGAAGAAGGAGAATAAGAAGGAGAGAAAGATATTCAAGTCTCTTCCTTATGTGAATGAAAAAGTGATTAAGTCATGAGTTACAAGGAAGAGACGCCATAAATTTTTAACATTTTCCTACCATATCCTAAACTCTAGCAAAATAAAAATTGCACTAATCCACGCTTATATGTATAGTGACAAATAATCATGAAAATTCGAGGAGACCCTTGGTTATATCGATAGAAATAGCTTAGTGATTTTCCATTAAATTTTTTTGGAGTTTTTCAAGTCAATTCATCACATCAAAAGAGACTTTTTTTTTTTTTTCTCTTAATATTCCAAACAAGCATAGTGGAGACATTGTGCAAAACTAACAGGAACTGTCCATGCAGATTTTCGTTGAATCACGTAACTATTCCAAAACTCACGCAATGGGAAAAGGTTACGGTCAAATTAGGCAAATTATAAGCATCAAACAATATCTCGAATTTAATTTAATTTTACTATTAGAAAGGGAAAACGAAATGCATATCAATTTAAAAGCTAAACTGTATGAAAAATTAATCAAAGGGAATTTGTCATTTTGATCCATTCTTGAATAGTGAATTTAGTTTTTGGGATGAGAAAATTTATTCGGATGAAGAAATCCACTCAAATGAAAATAAAGTAGAATGGCAAAAAATAAAGACATCTGGTACTAGAATATTAAATTAATTGGTAGGTCTAAAATTATTTTTGAAATTTAGTACATCAAACTATTGAAATGAACAAAGAAATAATTAATTCAAGGAAGAATAAGATTAATAAGTTAAGGCCACTTTAGATATGGCCTATTATATTTTTCTTCTTGAACACTGTATATAATCCGGTATACATATATTTCAGAATGAGATATTTATCTTTTTATTGTTCGTGTATTTACTCTAACTTTGGACATCAAAGAAAGATGGCATTGATTTTAATTTAGTCATTAAAATAGAATCCACATAATGGATAAGTATAAATAGTCTCGAGTTTTAACTAGCCACTTAGATTGAATTAAAATGTCATTTAGAGGACATGACAACAAAAATTCACACAATCTAATCATAATCGGATCCATGAAAAAGCAAACGGTATTTAAACTTTTCTTCTCTAAATTCTCCATCATATGCCTAGTTCGGTCGATTTTAAATTTGAACTTTTAAAGGGTTGTAGTTGGCATGCCTGATTCGATAAACGTTTTCACTCTGTATTTTCACACAAAAGACGGCTGAAATCAACTAGTAAAGACATAATTAAGGGTCTATTCATTTCCTAAACCTGTACCCTCTCTTTCGCTCTCAATCTTGTTGCCCCGTTTCTTGTCCAAATCAAAAGCACACGAAAGTTCAAAGACCAGGATAACTCCTACAAGCAACTGAATATATCGATGTGTATATCCACGTGTATATTGCTTTTTAATGCAGCGTAGCCCTCGAAATTAGTCATAAAGTCGTACCTAAAACCTAAACCTAACCTCGGACCGAGTTTGTTCGACGCTGGTCGGCCGGGAAGTGCTGGACGAAATACATGTTTAAATGGGGATGAACACGGCTGCATCGTTCCTACGTCCGTTCATGGGTTGACTTTGATCGAATCTCTGCTGTGATAGTGAAATCGATGGACAACGGCCCCTAAAACTCTCTCTCTCTCTCTCTCTCTCGGTAACGTACGTCTTTGTTCTCTTTCTGCCTTGGAGTAGGTCGCCGTCTTAGGTCATTTCTTGCTTGTCATCGCGTTGTCTCGGCCTCTTGGTCACATCAAGATGAGTCTTGACACAATCCTCGTACGTTTGGTGATTCCTTGTTGCATTCGACACTTCTTTTTTCGGTGGGGAATCGCGAGATATTATGAGTTATTGTTATACGTGAGGATCGTTCGTTTGGAATCGAGTGAAAGCAACAAATGCTTCCACAGAAATTCGCAATATTGCCCATACGTTAATTTACATGTCTACGTTTATCCATTATGATGATGCCGGCCCTTTTCACTTCGCGAAAGCCCCCGGCATAATGATGGTGATTCCATGCCTGGCTCAATTCAATGTTCGTGGATCAGGATCCATTTCTTGATACCACGCCGTAGCTCTTGCTCGTCTCCAGTCATTTTTTCTCTAGTAGCCGATCAACAGTGCTGTAATTCCTTTTTGCTTCTTGAGGGAGGTGTAGATATCATGCCTCATGGCCTTTATTTGCACTATCACATCAAATTATGGTGTGGTATCGCGGAGAGATTGCAGTTTAGGCTTGACTAAGAACATAGAGATTTTCCAGCAACAAAAAACCTTTTCTTCCCAATTGAACCGAGGGAGTGTCTCGAATTAAAAAAAGGGTACATGTATATTGAAGAAACATAGAGGAAAAAAGTAAAAGTCGGTTCAAAACACATCAAGTTTTTGGAGTAGGTTGAGCATATATTTTCAAGGGACAATCCCATTGTTTTGTGAGGGATGAAAAAACGATTTTTTGATTGCCGCTAGATTTCTAAAAAAAATTGCAAGCGTTAAAAAACTTGTTGGTTAAAAGAATTACCGATCACCTAATTTCTCAGTAACTTACTGAAACTTTTATGAAAGTATAAACTTCTTCTAGATATTTTTGAATCACCAACTATTCTTTATTATTTACCCCTTTTTATGTGTCTTTCTCATCACACCTTGAATTTATTGGGATCTTATCAGAATGAAGTATTACCCAATATCTAAACTCTCGCCACGAAGAGCATGCTAGCACATTTATGTTGAACTAAATCTATCGTTTTTGTGAATCGACTAAAAATTAAGAAGATAGGAATTGATCTATAATTCACATGGATGATTTTTTTTTCTACTTAATTAAAATTAGATGTGGATGATGGAAAAGGGGTTAACTAGTCTATATTGTCCTTCCTCAGCTCAGCCATGAAAGTCTTTTATTCATCATGTTTTTAGTTACGTCATATCATTCGATCGTCGAAACAACTTGCGACAAATTAACTTTTCAAAACCGTGCACAACCAAAAAACAAAAACAAAACAAAAAAGAATCATGAAAGTATTAAATTGTTTATAATTCATAAAATTGCATGGTCCCGAGCATCTGATTCCGACCGTCTTAGAGTTTAATAATAATAAAATCGACCGATGATTCACGGGTTAATAATTCGATCAGCAGTTCGACTATAGATTTCTCGACCTCATAAAAGCTTTAACCAAAAAGGGACAGCATGTAAGCTTTTCTCTTTGTCCTCTAGATGTTCTGAAATTCTTTATAGAAGAAAATACCGACTGCTACCATGTGTAACGATGCTAAGGCCACAGATTAATCAACTTGCTAATTAATAATTTATCGATGATTTTGTTTTGTTGATGTTACCTGAGTTGCCTTGTTCTAGAGAGCCTTCCAATTACCCGGAAAGAGACAATTTACGTGTTATTTTTGTTAGATTCTGGGTGGGTGGAGTGATCGCGTTTGGGAGATTCTAGGGTTTTATTACACGTGGCGCGAAATTAACTGAGGATGTGGTGTTTTATTATTTTTAATGGTGTTTACGAATTATTCCCTTAAGGCCTTTGTCAGATGATAATCGCAGTAATTTTAAATTGATCGGCAGCTTGCCGTCTTCTTTTTTTATGCTATTATGATCACATAGACGTAGGACGACTGTTTAGCGTACCTACCTCGTCTAAGAAAAAACAAACTATAATGAGTTATTTTTGTTATGCTAGTGGTATAAATAGTACATTACGTAAATGGATTTTACGTGCTAACACGTATATAATTTTTTATTTTGGTAATTGTACTCATTCTAGAAAGTTGAACGTTTCCATTTCACAGCTGTTTTTGTAACAAATATATCAACACTGGTCATATATCTTATATCAACTTTTATAGTAAACCCAAGTTGTAAAGAATCTACATCAAGCTGCCGGACCTCTCTCTAGTACCTAAAGATAAGCTCTTTGAGATGGGGGTTATTTATTTCTTTTTAATTTTTGGGGTAATGACACCACAAGTACCTTAGTTTCAGTCTGTATTACAATCAACTATCTAATTTGTTTTATTGAATCAACTATCTCGACTTTTCAGGCTGAATGTGAGGTCTCTATTAGATAAATTACCAAGTGATGCGTCTTGCTAATATGACTTGTTTACTCAGCAGAAGCTAAAGCACAATTGCTAACATAATTCTCTTACTTAAGGAAGTTTATACCTTCTCTATTTACGAGTTGGGCAATGAGGAAGGAGAGAGAGCTGGTCTGGACGAGCTAAGCCATCCAATATGTCTCTAGTAATATAACATCGTCTAAAGAGGCCATATCAGATGCCAATGTTGACATTTAATGGCTATTTAATGGAGTTAGTGCCATGTCGGCATTTCTCATCCATGATTTTAACAAAGGCCTCTTGTTGAGCCAAGTTAGAAAAGTTGAGGGGCTTGATTGCACATTTAAAAAATTTAGGTGCTCGATTGTGAAAGGATAACAATTAAAGTCCCTGCGTTGTCATTATCACTTTAACTTTTTAAAAAAATTACTTAGAATGTTATTTTTGTTTTGCATCGTTTTGATAATACCCCAATATCGACATATTTGTATGATTCAATGCTAATACCAACGTAACTCTCATGGAAAAATTGTAAGTAATTTATTTCGGGCATTATTGGAATGATATGATATGCTTCTGCCTTTGACAAGGACAATTAATGAGGTTGTTTGTCAATATAATAGCACCAAAGAAAAGGGGTGTAACTTGAAATTATGATACCTTCCATGTGGCTGGAAGTTTGACTGAAGTTGTAAGTCAAAGGACAGTCTTGTCTCTTAGGTCTTGTACTTTGCATCGACAGCTTGGACCTCTTATTTTTTAGCTGCTCAAAGTCCATGCAGCGAATTTCTTATTGTAACAGATGTGCATATATGAAACCAAATGGTCCTGTTGCTATCAAATCTAACTTTTTTTTTATTGCTGATTCCCTCAAAACAATCTATACAATTCGATATAAAATTGGTTGTATCACAATTTAATATGATCTGCTTTGCTTCAGTTTATCTACTCAAAGATGTGTAAGTGACTTAGATGACGTCTTCTCATGTTAGAATATTGATCTCCGTGTCATGTGCAGGCCAAGTTTGTATTGGTGCATCTTCAAATTTTGTTAGGCCAATTTGTTCATTGATGACCATTTTGAATGCCTAGAATTAGAGAACCATGATGAGAGAGATTCACATAAAAATAATGATTTTCTTCGTAAAAAAGTGATGCGCCTCCTCTTTGTTTTGGGAGTTGCCAACTTAAGCATCGGTTGGTCCGTGATGCAATTTTATGTCAGAAAATGTCGAATCTTGGCATGAATTGGGATTTCTACAATGTTCACTTTTACTGATAACGACAATTATCGGGAGGTTTTGAGTATGCGGCCAATCCCCGTTACGTGAAAAAATTCACATCTTAATGCGCCCAAAACAGTAGTCGAAGACCGGTGAACACCGATCTCCGGCTTTCCTATTCGGAGCCCTCTCGGTTAATCCGAAACTCCTTTATGGGCCTTGATTCGATTGTGCATTCTTTAGACCGTTCAAGAGGCCCGTCAACATGGGCTTCCTTGAGAAGTATCGGGCTGGGCCGGATTATCTGTCCAACGTTCAATCAAACAAAAAAAGTCGTTTTGTGTTTCTCGGGATAATCTCGTCTTTCTGCAAATTCCTCATGCGACTTAATCAGAGAAACACTTTAATTTTTGTAAATGTTGGAGACGTTTAGGTCTGGCCGTTCTTCTTCACACGTTGCTTCTTTCTTGAACGACGAAAGAGTTTCTTTCCCATGACGAAGTACCCACACTCTGGATAGTCTTGACAATTTATGGCTTTCACATAATCTCATCTTCGTCATATTCACTGTCACCCTAGTACTTAACAGTATACAAAGCACACGAAACCAAACCCCACATATCGATTTTCCTCGTTGATTTGTGGACAGGTATCGTCCTAACATATCATTTGATGGGAGCACAATTCTGCAAGAATTAAAGATATTCGGTGATTTCTCGAATGAATGGATGATGATAACAATGAATGGTTACCTTTCATTCTTTATTTTATAGGTAATGGCAACACAAACACTGCAGGAAAAACATCGATGAGCAATGATCAGCGCCATTTTTCAACTGTTCTCTTCTATCTGAATTCGCCTCCAAACTCGATGAAATGCCAAAGATAGCAGTTGCTCGAACCTACGTATGTCCTAAAATTGCTTTATTTGAATTCTAGGACATAAAATTCGAATGCATTCTCAAGAGTAAGGAAGAAAAAACTGTCTCTCTTTAATTAGAGGGGAAGACAGGGCGTGCAAATATCGGTTTGTTAAAATAAAGATTATATTTAGGTTAAGCGTCAAGTTACCAAAGTACTGCTGAAAGTCCCTATTGGAAGCTTACTTCCAACCGGTTAAACACATACTTTGCACAGTATCTAGAATCGGCACATCTAACCAGTACCCGTCATTGTAGACACTGTGCTTGCTCCCAAGCAAAGAACGGGCCTTAAATGGAGGGCGTGGGCTTCTTAAATGGGCTTGGTGGGTCGTCTCTCTCATTTCACCGTTCTCTCTCTCTTATCGTGGGCGTGGGCTTCTTAAATGGGCCACGATCTCGCTAGCGGGCTTTCAACGGGCCGAGGCCCAGATCCCAAGCTCCGCAACGGAAGGCGGACGTATAAAACCAATAGGGTTTCCACTTCCTTCTCTCCCTTCGAAAACCTTCACCCTCCTCGGTCGCTTCCGCTGCAGCGCGCGCTCTCCGCCGTCTGGGATCTCAGGTGCGTCTCTGTACAAGAAAGCTAAACGCCCCCATACTTTTTCCGAGTCCTCGTCCCTCTCGCAATCGCATCTTGTTTGTGGGTTCGTGCCGAGTTGAGGAAATCGAGTTTCGACTAGTTTAGCAGATATCTTTGCCTCATTTGCATTCGCCTGCGTTTATATTCTTGATCTTGTTGTTGAATGCTTCGTGGGTGCTCTCGTTAGTGCTGTATAAGCCCTGCTGCTTGTTGGGTTCTTTGTTTCTTGTCGTGGGATTTTGCTTCGAGCGTTTACTTCGGCGTGTACTGCTTTGAGTGCTGGGATTCAAGCCTCGATGCTTTCGAGGGTGGCTGGGGGTGGATGCAGGAGAAACGAATTCGTGCCCAGTCTTTGTTCTCGTGCTGTGCCCTTGTTTGGGTGTTTTGGGTATGCCAAGATGAATACGGAGAGCCTTGCGTTGTATCTCGGGCAGCTTTGCTACCCATGATTTTGATCTCTGGATCCGTGTATAGTCTCTGCGTCTGATATGACTTGATCATATGGATTTGTGACGTCGAGTTGCTTAATAATTTTTCTTCTTTTGCGAGGTTGTCTTGAGAGTGTCTCTCCCCGTTTATGCTGATGATGAGTTTTCTCTGCGTTGCAGGCTGCAGTTTATTGATTTTTCGCGATGGTGAAGGTTAGCGTTTTGAATGACGCTCTTAAGAGCATGTATAATGCTGAAAAGCGGGGGAAGAGACAGGTCATGATCAGGCCCTCGTCGAAAGTGATCATCAAGTTTCTTCTGGTGATGCAGAAGCATGGTATGCTCTTATCTAATTTCCTTTTGATACTTGGTACTTGTACAGTTTGTACTCACTGTCATGCTATCCTTGGGGCCATTGCTAGGTTACATTGGAGAGTTTGAGTATGTCGATGACCACAGGTCTGGCAAAATTGTGGTTGAACTCAATGGAAGGCTAAACAAGTGCGGAGTTATCAGTCCCCGTTTTGATATTGGTGTCAAGGAGATCGAAGGCTGGACCGCTAGGTTGCTGCCCTCTAGACAGGTTTGTTCCAAAAGCTTCTCCTTAGACTCGCTATCATCAATTATAAGTTATTTTGCTTTGGAGCTATTGTTTACCTGGTTTTGTTCATGTAGATAGGTTTATTACATTTCTCTCATGGCATTCTGAGCTTAGACTTCCAGTCATAAAATTTATTATTATGCTGCCATATTCATATTGTCTAACATCTAGTTATTGCGTTGACTGAATTGAGAATGAGTCTTATGCTTTTATAGCTTAACATGACTAAAATTTTGCAGCCCACCAATTTCTCCTCTTGATCTAAACTTAGTTACTCTCTGAAACTTGCAGTTTGGTTACATTGTGCTAACAACTTCAGCTGGCATCATGGATCATGAGGAGGCTAGGAGGAAGAATGTCGGTGGAAAAGTACTTGGTTTCTTTTACTAGGCGGAGTTAGTTTTGCTGATGGGTCCCTAATATTTCTATCTATGAGGATTTTGTCGTGTATTTTTAACTGGTTTTCCATACGGTTCACCTTATTGGGTTTTCATTTTTCGTTCAATGGAGCTTTTGATATTTCATTCTGCCTCTATCCTCTACTGCTATATATGCAGTTGAAAAGATATACATGTTTGCTTTTAAATTATGGATGTTCTGGTGATTGTCTAATGACATGGTGGTTATCTGGGTTCACTGTAAGTGCGGGAGTATAGGTCGTACATATGATGTATTAGCCATGGAATCTCCAATCCCCTTTTAAGTTTAGAGTAGTTTTAACTGTCCGGAGCCACTGTGACTTGGTGCATTATCGTGTAGTTCTACTATCTAATTGACAACTGCTCATTGAAGGAAAGAGCAAAATCCTTAGTGGTCATTGGACGGGATATGGTTCAAGTACGTGATAATAACTTTGGTGATTGGTTATCTTGGTCTACTTCTTTGTGGGTATTTTGATGATTCGAAGTGTTTGATAATGGCACCACAATGGCTTGTCGGACATGATGCTGCATTATATGCCATAGGTTTAGCTGATATGATGGGAAGAGCAGTTAAATATCTGGGGTTGTAATTAATAAGGAGAAAACAGTGCCCCTCCATTGCATGACATCTTGCTTCATTAAACTTGTCCTTAGTTATGTTGGTTGTAAACTTCTAGCTGGAATTGAATGCAATGGAGAGGACTGAGGGGTTCGTTCTAGCGCTATGGGCCAATTTTGTCAAACAAGAATGCACGATAAGGTGTTGATGAGGCTGATTTGCCTGCTTCATCATACTATTAAATGTGAAGAGTTGGAAGTGGGAAATTGCAGATTGTCTGAAGGACCGATGATAAATCTGTAAACTAGCAATGGATTTTCATGCCTTTTAGGGTTGAGATTTGTTCTTAGCGAACGCCACTTGCTTGAGATGACTGGCGCGCACTTGTGTTTCTGATCTCGTGGCTATTCAAGTTTCTTAATTGCCTAATGAAAGACCTACTTGCGTGATTCTTAGAAATTTTGCAATTTGACATTTCTCGCGATCTCTCTTCTTTGTACCCGAGCCGATCTCTGGTAATTTACTGTGATTAAACGGTAAGTCCTTAGTCGAAGTCTACTTAGCACTCTCATTATCTTCTTCCTTTAAACTCTGAGAGGCGAGAGCAAGATCCTCACCTCTCTTTCTTTCATATGAGACAGTAAGATAAAGCAGTCGACTCATGTGCTGTTTTCAGCTGGCACTGTCGCTCGATATTTGCGCGACGAGTCAATGACGGTATTCTTCGATCCATCATTGGATAGAAGCTGTCACCCTGTAGGAATCAAAGGCATAAATTATCCCATGCGATTGAAGGTATAAATTCCTCGATCCATCATTGGATAGAAGCTGTCACCCTGTAGGAATCGAAGGCATAAATTATCCTACGTGATCGAGGGTATAAATTCCTCAATCCATCATTGGATAGAAGTGTCAACCTGTAGGAATCGAAGGCATAAATTATCCCGCGTGATCGAAGGTATAAATTATCCCGCGCATCGACAGAACTGTGATGGTAAACGGATACTCTTCATTCAATGGTCTAAACCAACACAGATTGCATCGCTCTAAAGCGAATTACAGTAGCAACGACAGGAATATAATTCTAACTGATTCCTAGACTTTATTCTTCCCCCACTCCAAGAATCTTCTCGTCTAGACTCGCTCCTGAGCTCGACGAAATGCCAAAGATAACAGTTGCCCAAAAGAAACGGTCCCCGTTTCCCCTGCGGCCACGCAAGCGCCATGTCCTTCACCCTCCCTTCTCCTCGTGTCCGTCTCCTCGGACCCGTCGCAGGCCTCCATCGACGGCGGCTTCCAAGGAACCCATCACCGAATTTTTCAGGGGGGGCGTTCCTTCTTCCGGACCTGAATGAGAAGGTGACGAACTGGGGACTGGAGGTGGTGGGCATTGTGTAGGCGATGGTGGCTTTTCTAGCGAGGAAGAGAGGATCTTCGGAGCATATGCTCGTGTAGGTGCCAACTTTTTGATGTCCACTAACGATGAACTAAATGGTATGCGTCGACGTGCCTCTTTCTTACGTTGGCATGGCGTCTTTCGGTTTCTCGTTTCCACCTTTCTTCTTTTTCTCCTTTTGCTTCCTTTCATAAATTCATGGCATAAGGGGAAAGAATAGAATATTAAAACATATCTTTTAGGTAGCTCAATTTGTTGAAAAGCCGACTTATTATTTGTCTGTGGTACGAATGGAATTGATTTTAAATGTGATGGGTCACGTGTTACGAAAAATTACCTTCATTTCAAATAAGGATCGGAAATTTGACAAGAGCTCTTGCATTTGAAATTCCTTTGTAAAAATCGTGCTGTTCCAGCCCTTTGCGTCGTCATGGGTTGGCAAGCCCTAGGATGATGTGCAATCACATTTTCAACATTTTGGTGATGCCATTAGCAATGATTATGATGGAGGATTTGGTTGCGTAAATTGAGAGAGTTTGAAACTCGATCGTGTAAATACTAAATCTAAAAAAAAAAAGGAGAGTTGGATGGTAGAATATGTAGAAAAAATTCCATAAATGTTGGAAATAGGGAATGGATGATGCTTTAAAAGTTTCTTCTATCGTGCATTGCCAACCCAACAGTACCATTCAAAATACAATATTATGGAATTCAATTAGTTACGGTTCTTAAATGTAATTGAAATGAATCGAGGCGAATCATAGTATAAATAGGGAGCTCGATTTTATCATAGTATAGACAACATGCCCAGAAATAATCCCTCTAGAAATTATTTTTCGAGACGCCTAATAATGTTTCATTTGTATACATCTTAATCTGATATTAATATTATGATGTGCTGCAAAGTCGAAATATAAGCACCTAGTCATAGTCAACTTCCTTAGAATCCTCGGATATCCAACTAACAAGATTTCTTCACCCCTAAAAGTGATCCTAAATCCATGCAAATATTCTATCAAGCTGTTACACACATCACAATTTTTATTTATTTATTTATTTATTTTATTATTATTATTGCCTTTTGATATCCTGTATCTATATTTTTCTAGGAGGCCCATCCGATATTTGAAAAGGGAAAATCGAAACGAATACGAGCTTTGATTTATTCGGATAAGAACCAGAAAGCAAAACCCAAAAAGCATTTCAAACGCAACAAAAATAATCTTTTCTCCTCCTATCACTACTACTACTCGTACAAGTATTTCCTTCTTGCTGAGGAGCTAATATCGTGAAGAGAATATTCCCAGCAATTCCCTGAAATCAAACCGTATTTATATCGAAAGCATCGGCGTCGAACCCTTCATACGCACTGATAGCTTCATCGTTCAGGAGTGAACAGGAAGAGAGAGAGAGAGAGAGAGAGGCGCGAACGGCCATGGCGAAGGATCAGCTAGAGGTCCTCAACGCGCTGGACCAGGCCAAGACTCAACTCTACCACTTCACTGCGGTGGTGATCGCCGGGATGGGCTTCTTCACCGACGCGTACGACCTCTTCTGCATCTCCCTGGTGACCAAGCTCCTCGGCCGGATCTATTACTACGTGCCCGGATCCTCGAAGCCTGGTAGTTTGCCCCCAAACGCAGCAGCCGCCGTGAACGGGGTCGCTTTGTGCGGGACCCTGGCAGGGCAGCTCTTCTTCGGGTGGCTCGGGGACAAGCTGGGCCGCAAGCGCGTCTACGGCATCACCCTTATGCTCATGGTGGGGTGTTCCATCGCCTCCGGGCTCTCCTTGGGGAGCTCGCCGGGGGCCGTCATGGCGACCCTTTGCTTCTTCAGATTCTGGCTAGGTGAGTTTCCCTATAATGTCGATTGAAAGTAAAATTGAACCAAAAAAATACCATGGATTCGACTTAAATTGGCATGAACTAGTACATTATGCGGATATTCACCGTTGTGCTAATTGGCTAGGTTTCGGCATCGGAGGGGACTATCCATTGTCCGCGACGATCATGGCAGAGTACTCCAACAAGAAGACCCGGGGCAGTTTCATCGCGGCGGTGTTCGCGATGCAAGGGTTCGGGATCCTCGCAGGCGGGACAGTCGCTATCATCGTCTCCTCCATCTTCCGCGCTCTGTACCCCGCGCGGCCGTTCGTCCATGATCACGTGGGATCCACCGTCCCCCAGGCAGACTACGTGTGGAGGATAATCCTGATGTTCGGCGCGCTGCCAGCGGCCCTCACCTACTACTGGAGGATGAAGATGCCGGAGACGCCGCGCTACACCGCCCTGGTGGCCAAGAACGCCGAGAAGACCTGCGTGGACATGTCGAAGGTCTTGCAAGTCGATATCCCGGTCGAGAAGCAAACCATCGAGAGCCAAGACCGGGTTGAAACCGCCAGTTTCGGGCTCTTTTCCAAGGAGTTCCTCCGTAGGCATGGCTTGCACCTGCTGGGCACGACAAGCACCTGGTTCTTGCTAGACATTGCCTACTACAGCCAAAACCTCTTCCAGAAGGACATATTCAGCGCGGTCGGATGGCTCCCCGCTGCGAAATCCATGAGCGCCCTCGGCGAGCTCTACAAGATCGCCCGGGCCCAAACCCTAATCGCGCTCTGCGGCACCGTCCCGGGCTACTGGTTCACGGTCTTCCTCATCGACCGCATCGGCCGGTTCACCATCCAGTCCATCGGGTTCCTCTTCATGTCGGTGTTCATGTTCGCCCTAGCCTTGCCGTACCACCACTGGACCCTCAAGGAGAACAACATCGGGTTCGTGGTCATGTACGGGCTGACCTTCTTCTTCGCCAACTTCGGGCCCAACAGCACGACCTTCATCGTCCCCGCCGAGATCTTCCCAGCCCGGATCAGGGCCACGTGCCACGGGATCTCAGCAGCCTCGGGGAAGGCCGGCGCCATCGTGGGCGCCTTCGGGTTCCTGTACGCGTCGCAGAACCAGGACAAGGCCAAGGCCGACCCGGGGTTCCCCGCCGGGATCGGGATGAGAAACTCATTGATCGTGCTCGCGGTGATCAATATACTGGGATTGTTCTTGACTCTTCTCGTGCCTGAATCCAAAGGAAAATCACTCGAGGAAATGTCGCAGGAGAATTGCGAAGAGGCTGAAAATCAAGCCAAGAACGGTCCCGCAATCGTCTAGAGCAACGAGAACAATTTACATTAATCTCCTTAGATATAATTCTGTAAATTTGGCATTGATCAGGTCTGCCTTTCAGTTTTAAACATCTCTCTTCTTTGTTTTCGGAATTTTTTGGCCTAATGTTGCCAACTGAGTTTTGCTGCATGACCAAGTTCGTGTTTGGTTTTGGAGTTTATTTCATATGTTTATTACCCAGAAGTATATTTACTAATGATTATCTTTATGATTTTAATTTTTTTCTGTCCACCACCATAGTTGCATGTTGAGAGATACTTGTGGGGACGGAAAAGTAGGTCCGATTTTGAGGATTGGTTAACAGTTAGCTAAACGCTAACTTCATCAGAAAGAAAATTAGATACTAATTACGAAATCAAATCCATTGATTTTTATCGCATCTATGGATATTCAGAGAATATTCAAATTCAAAAAAATTCTGATGTTATCTGTCATCCACATTGAACTCATGGAAATCAAAGAAACTACAGGGAAATTTCATGTTTTTAAAATTTTCAATTAGGCAGAATGTGTTTATCGTGGTGAGTTTCTTATTACATACATTGACCCAATCGATCATTAATTTCTTCTCGAATGGTTCGATATCAGATGGACTTATCTTGTATTGATTCATGACTAAAGCTTTTACGAGCGACCATATTTTCTTTCATGATTAGTCTTGAGAGAATGCATTAGTATTGATCCAAATCTAAAACCTTGGTACCCTTTTTGTTTTTTAAACGTGGTAAACAGAAGCGCTTGTGTTGTGTTCAATCCAGTTAGACACAATGTGAAAAGAATAATTATATTGAAAGCAAACAACTAATTTCATAAAAGCTATTGTCGAGCATGATAACTTAGTGATACTGTGTGTCTTAGTTCAAGTAATGTTGTGAGTAAACCTTTGCTAACCTGTGCCATGGACATCCACTCCCTTATGTGAAAAGACTTTCTAGTTTATGGCCCGAACATGTAAAACCTACAGGGGACCGAATTATAATGACTCAAGCCGAATGTGAAGTTGTTGACTTGTGAGTCTTATCCTAACATCCAAAAAGGATAGCTTAGTTAGTCGTCCCTTCCCATCCTATTTGCTCATAAGAAAAGGAAAATCACAATCTAAGTATCTAGTAATTGACTTAGATAAATAGTGACTCAATAAAATCTGACTCTCGGTTAAAAAGAGCAACACTAGGCATATTGTGACTACCATACAAAACAGTTAAAAAGAATAACGCTCGGTATATTATGACCACTATACATAAGTAGCTAACCAAGCGATCTGGCTAAGTGTAAGTGAGTCATATTCAATCATTACTAAGAATTTGTTTGTTCAAATGGGGGTGCTTGGCTAGCATTGTTCTAACTATATCTCACCAAAGAGGGATGATTAGTGCCTAATCTCAAACTAGGAACCTACATTAGGAACCCCGGTTGCAACAAATTAGAATAGGGAATTGACACAAAAAATCTATTTCGAAATAGATCCATTCATGTGTTTCGGTAAGAATTAAATTTTTCATAATTAAATGAACAAGTCACATATTTTGCTACAAAAAATTATCCTTAGTGAATTTCTTATGTTGGTTTTTGACCATAGTGCAAACTCTATTCAGATTTTGGAGAGGTAGTAGAAGTTTCATAACCAATGCAATCCGGTAAATTTAATTGTACTCGTAACTACTTCCACCAAAGAATCATGAACATGAGGAGATCATTTTATGGATGGTTAATAGCCTTGACTATGAGCAAGACTTTGAAATCCGGTACTCAAGTCTAGTGTTAATATCTACACATTATGCATCGATGAATTTCTTGTCTAAATTCAAATCGACGTATGCCAACTGAGTTAATCAAAAGAGTTTTACTAGCATAACAGTTTTTAAGATATTATGAGGATAATAATTTTTTTTAATTACAAATTCATGAAAGAGTTGACTCACAACATTTTATAATTATTTATTATTTGATTTTTTGTAATTCACAATAGATTATTATTCTTATAATACATTAAAAAAAAAAAACCATCACCTAATCATTTTTCTAATCAAATTTTTACTTTTCTATTTTATTGTTGGTCGGTAGTCAAAACCTTACCTTTTTTTTTTTTTTTTGTCGGCAACCAAAACTTTACCTTGGCCGCCTAATTTACTAAGGTTCCACAAAAATTCACACCGATCACACACGATCCGTGTCCAAGGGGAGAAAGATCGGGTGCGGCCTCGCCCACAGTACGCTCGCCCACCGACGGTCGTCCACTCCGCATAGCCGGATACAACTGTATCAACGTAGACGCGTTCGTACGCGGTGACCCTGACCTCGCCTCGAAAAAGAAAACACCTTATTTTCTTTTTCTTTTTTTTTTTCCTTTCAAATTTAAAAGATCAAAAAAAAAAATCGAAAAAGGGAAAAACAAAATCATTTACCATAAATTTCCATTTTCCTTCCCTTCTCCTCCTCGTCTCTCTCCCCCTGTCCATGTCGTCGCGTGCTTGTTAATTCTCCCCTTTCTACCGCAGGTCTCTCTCTCTCTCTCTCTCTCTATTCGCCGATTCGCATCGTGGTGTTCTCAGATGCGGTCGCGCTGTGCTGGATGCGCGGACATCGATTCGCGATTCTGATTAAGCTCCGGAATTGCATTTCCTTTTTTTTTTTTTTTTGGTGCAGGGAAGGGATTTCGTCGCGATCCTTTTCTTCATCTGCGGAGGAGGAGGAGGAGGAGGAGGAGTGGGGGTGAGATTCGATGGCGGCACCACCGGCGAGGGCCCGAGCCGATTACGATTACCTGATCAAGCTCCTCCTGATCGGCGACAGCGGTTCGTCTCTCTCTCCCGTCCCTCCTCGCTTTCCAGACCTCTTTCTTTCGGGCCCCTTTGTGTTTGGTTTTCCTGAGTAAATGGGGGAGGGAATTAGTAGGAGTTTTGAGAGTTTGGAGCGCTGCGCGTGCTGCTTTTCCTGGTTTTCGTTTGAGGATTCCGGGCGCGTGTTTCAATGCTCGTTTCGTTTGATTGGAGGCGATTGTGAGGTCCTGGGGTTGGGAGGTGATCCGACCGATTTTAGAGGGTTTTTTTGTGGATTGTCCGATGCGTTTGGTGAATTGGTGTGGCCCTTGGCGCGCGTGTGTGTGCTCGTTTCCGGGATTCGTTCTTGGGAGTATTTAAATGACTCGAGAGCCAATTGACCGCCTAACCTGAAAAGCGAGAGGATTCGGTCCGGGATCAATGAAAGCTTGATGAGGTCGAGACGTGGTATGACTGTGAGGATGGACCCGAGAAATTAGAGCCGGTTGTTAGTATGTCTTATTTCTAGACTGTATTGAAGTCGGAGCTAGAACGATAATGATTCGAAAGGCTCGATAGTTTGATCAATGAGGCAATTATGCACATAGTGTGTGCAAATGATACGATCAATTCCCAACTTATTATTCTTTCTGGCATATTGTCACCATCTGTGGTTGCTGTTGCTTCTGACAAATCGGCTCCTGGACCTGGGAACTCATGTGCAGTCCATTTAGATCGAGATAAGGCATGTAGGCTTATTTGATGGTTGATTACATGAACATTGTGCAGGAGGAGGGCATTTTGCTTTTCTATGATTAGGCGCATTAGTGCTGAACTTTGGAATTGGTTCGGAATCCTAAGTCCCATGCTAAGCACACATGATCCAAGCTTGATGAGGGGATTTCTTTTAATCAACCTTTGTTTTCCAGGAGTGACCCGTCTCGTCTGATAGAAGGAAACTGAGCAGTTTAATCTTTACTGATATAGCTAAATATGCTTCTCAAGTTAACAGTTGACTATTTAAACGTCTCCAGTTTTGCAGACTTGATTCTATGTATTTGGTTTTGATAGCGTAAGTCTTCATTTGACGACTTCCACTGAGAAAATCTACAGTTACTTACTCGAGCGTTATGTTGTTCTGTTCTCTTTTGGTATATGAGTTTTAGTTCATCTATAGCAAAAGTAATAGAGTTTTGCTGTGTGCTGATCTGACGACAGTGTTATGTTCCAAAATGTTTCAGGTGTTGGGAAGAGTTGTCTGCTCTTGAGATTTTCGGACGGTTCCTTCACAACTAGTTTCATCACCACTATAGGGTTTGTATCATGAGGATGAGTATATTAATTCCTGTATATGCTATTTTTAGTTATAGCTATGCAAATTAGAGTTCGGGGGCGTAATGGGTGGGAAGACCACGATAGTTCAGAGTTCTTCGAGAATTTTATGACAGTTCAAAGACCAATAATAATGCTGGGCTAAATGACAGACATGCAGGGATAGTTCATTTAGAAATTGACAATAGTGGAATTTACATATTCATGCTTTTTGTATACAGCTCTTTAATTGTTTCGTTTGGCTTGATTGATGGATATCAGATCAGGGGATGTTCAGGAGGAGGGGAAAATCGGATGCTCCTTTTGAGCTTAAACTCTTCAATAATGAAAATTCTCTCATTTGTTGTTCTCTTTCCTCTTAACAGCATTGACTTTAAGATCAGGACCATCGAGCTTGATGGAAAGCGAATTAAATTGCAAATCTGGGATACTGCTGGGCAGGAGCGCTTCCGAACCATCACAACAGGTTTGATTGAGCTGAAAATAGCCTCTGTTCTTTAATGGATGACATTTTGTGTTGGGATTTTTGTACGAGGGATGCATTCTAAGCCACGTTTGCCCTGAAAGCTTTATTTATCAATTCTGTAGTAATAGCTGAAGCTACCTGCAATTCTACTGGATTAGATTGAATGTGATTGTGATGTATTTGGCATCTTGAGGCTATGTAGAGCTCAAATGTTCAATCCCAAGAGTGAGTTTTTTCGAGCTTTAAGCTATTCTCATATGAGAGAGCTGATTCTTTTGACACATGAACAAACAGTTAAAACTCAATAGACTGAGAGATGTGAAATCTTGTGGAAACCACACTGGTAGGCTGATGACATAATTATCCAGCCAAAGGAGTGTTAATTATGGCTTGGTAAATTTTTGCTCACTGACACCTGAATGAGTTTCAAGCATATAGCCCATATATCCTCTTCTTTCCCTAAGTCCTCATTGTCCTCCTCGAGGTTGCATCCTGCGTTGTTGTTAATGGTTCTGTTTTTTCCTATTCAAGTTCTAATAGCTACATATGTATTCACATTCTTTTTTGGTTTTTCAGCTTATTATCGTGGAGCTATGGGCATTTTGCTGGTGTATGACGTCACCGATGAGTCATCTTTCAACAGTAAGTTCTCCTTATCTGAAGATTTTTGGTAGTCCTGCTTATAAGTAAGCTGCGTTTTCAGTACTGAGGACATCATGCTGATACTTAATTGGTAAATTCCCATGATTCTTTATACTTGATCGTAGTGTATCTAACAATAGAGCTATTTTGTGTATTGTCTGTTGATGGTCCACTAAAAGAATTTTTATGAGCATTAACTTGAGTTTTCATTGAGTACTTTCCTTGTTGTACTTCAGATATCAGAAACTGGATTCGCAACATTGAACAGCATGCTTCTGACAATGTAAACAAAATATTGGTGGGAAACAAGGCTGACATGGACGAAAGCAAAAGGGTAAATGACTATGGCTTTTTGGCTGTTTTGATCGGCACTTTCTTTCTAAGCACCTTCATCCCCTGCACCCTCCAAAATCCTTACCATGGCTCTCTCTCTCTCTCTCTGCACATGCTGTCATTGTACTATGATGGATATGGATGCTTGTTTTTGGAGAGAGGCGTGGACTAGTCCACTGTATACTGTTCTTCCAGTGTTTTTTTTTTTTTTTTTTCCTGGTTAAGTGATGAGAAATTCACTATGAGGCACCAAGGGGGTGTCAACACGTGTGCAAAAAGAGCTTGTACCCAGAAATGTCTACTGATGATTAGAATGTACTTTTCTTTGGCATAGGCTGTACCTACTTCCAGGGGTCAAGCTCTTGCTGATGAATATGGTATCAAGTTCTTTGAAACAGTAAGTTGCAAGTTGATGCTAGAAGTAATTTTGCAGTTGGAATCATGCTTTCTGCTCTGTTAATATTAGAATGTCAATGATGCAGAGTGCAAAGACCAATATGAATGTTGAGGAAGTATTTTTTTCAATTGCGAAGGATATCAAGCAAAGGCTTGCAGAAAGTGATACGAAAGCCGAGGTAAAATTAGTACTTTTATTTTTCAGTTTCCTCTTGAATTCTTTAGGTATTGCAGATTTGCTCCATCACACTCCTACCTGCACTTAGTACTTGTAAAATAGTGAAAAAAAAAACTCTCCTGCAGCAGAGTCTGAGAATCAGTTTCATGTTATCGTGAGAATGAACCAACATCAGGGTAAACTTATCGATGAAATGTGCAAAAAAATATTGCCAAATCATCTATTTGGCAATTGACCAAATGGATAGCTGTCGAAACATGTATATTATCTATTCCTATTTTCCTGTCGGTTATTTTTCCGAACCACCTTCGACAGGCTTGTCCGGTCTTTGCAAATTGACAAATATGGCTGTCCAATGCGAAAATGCCATTTTTAATGGCCTAGGGCACTAGTGGATGGCATATTGCCACGCTCAACACAAGAGAGTACAGTGGAATCAACATTCTGTCATGTCTACTGCACTGGCCTTTGCCCCATTTGCAGTAGTTCCTGTAGATGCAAAATTGCAGTATGAGAGGGGTGTAGGTAGAAGGGAGAAAAGAATGACAACAATGAATGCTTGATGTATGATGCCTCATAATCCAATTAGAAAATCATCTAGTAAGTAGAGAGGGGATTGAATGAGTATTTGATTCTGTTGCCATTTGCTTTCAGCCTCAGACAATCAGGATAAGTCAACCAGACAAGACAGCTGATGCTGGCCAAGCTCCACAAAGATCCTCTTGCTGTGGTTCGTGAAGAAACAAACAGGAGAAGAGGAAAATACAAGGAAATTCTGCGGGTGGTATCTTTATTTTTTTATGAATGGCTTATTAGGATGCCAACTTGGTGGCTTGCCTTCACATATGTATTCTGCCTATTGTTATTTTTATGATAGATCCGTTTTTCGGGATACTTATGTTAGACTGTCTTTTCTGTCTTCGCAACTTCAGTATGTCCAACTGGTTCCTCCATTTCGTTGTCCCTTCTCACTAGTGTGCTTATTTTGATATAGAACATTTCGGAATGAGCCTTTTCCTCTTTCGAAAGGGAAAAAATTTAATCTGAATAGTGTTTTCTATTAAGCGGTTACATCTTGTGTGAGATGGGAGCATGTGATGTATTCTTTTGTCGGAATTTGTTTTTGGTATTGCGTTGCTGTGGATTCTTCTCGAGTAGAATTTCCCGTTGAAAGATGGTAGTGTTGTTCGCGTCCAGATTGTGTTTGTATGCTCGTTCATCAGGAATTAACGGGTCAATCTTCAAGCAAATTAAGCTTTCCGCTAGAGGATGAACCATTTTGGTTTGGCTTTGGGCAAATGTCATTGGGAAAATGCAAATATCTTTAAGCTAAAGGAGTTTGTGAAAATTCAAATAGCGTTTGGTAAATTGTAGTTTTAAAGTGCATTGTGAAATGAGTTTGGACAAAATACTGATCGATAAAAATTACATTTTTGAGGGATTTTTGTTAAATTAAAAAAACAAAAAAAAAAAATTGTATTTTTTAATGAGGTTTGACTACTGGACCGTCGGCTCTAGCCATTCGGTGGCCAGATCTAGCCCCCATTTGCTGTCACCTAAGGTCACCCACCTCAAGTAACACCTGGGTTGCTTGACCCTAGCAACGCGCCACCTCAGGCGGCCGTTGCTTGGGGTAACCCAACCCCGGCGACCGTTGCTTGGGGTTGCATGAATCAAGTGGCCATTTGGGGTTGCGTGACTCAAGCGGCCATCAGTTGTGCGATCTGAGCATTGCTTGAGGTCCGACAACGGTCGCCGGGGTCTGGCGACTCTCAGGCAGTGGTCGTTGGCATGCGCCACCCCTTTGCTGGTGGTCGTTGGCCTCCAATCAACTTTTCCATGCAGCGGTCGTTAGAGAAGATGAATAGTAACCGAGGTTATTTGCATTTCAAAAATATAATTTCTCAAAGTATCTCATGACTTGCTTTGGAAAAAAGGCCTATAGAGTCCCTTGAATATGCAATTGTATTTTTTCAAAGTTGAACAAAAACGAAAACTAAACGCATTTGCATTTGGCCAAGGAACTTTAGAGTCCCAAAGCTCATTTCAAATGCCGAACCAAACGGGGCCAAAACATAGTCTTTCATGATGTAATGAATCCTACTCAAATGAATCATGGTGTACCGACATTAAGGCTCCTTGTACACGAGGAGGAGAGACCCGTCGTCAGCAGCCATGGATACGACAATAAGGGCTCATTAAAAGAACCCTTTTAAAGGGTCGATCGACTTTTGGCTTGGGTGGAACGATGCCCATTTTGCAAAAACACCACTCGTCTATAATGGTAAAGTGGATTGTGGCTGCGGTTGCGAAATCGTGTTTTGCTGACGATGCAAGGTTAAGACTGGACGCTAACAAGTGACGAACACGTCATTCCTTATAAATCACGATGCCTATCACCTCTCTCTCTCTCTCTATCTCTTTCTCTCTATGTGCAGATCTCCTAACCCCATTGCCCATTTCACCTTTTTCCCCCTTTTCCAAAAGGAAAGAAAACTGAGTATCTTGCTGTGTTCTTAGAATTGAGGAATGTGTGCTGCTGGTCTTTCAGTGGTGGCCTTTTTACCTAAATTAAAGACAACTATGGTGCTAAGGTCATTCCGCACCACCTTCTGTCCAGCCCTTGATTGGCTTCTCGATCTGGAGGTTTCTGTGATCAGTTTTTCTTACTCATTTGGTTAAAGGATTTCTCTAACAACCCATTTCACATTCTATCATTGCCGTTAAAAAAAAAAAAAAATAAAGACAATTGTGGACTTTAAGATTCGTGGGTCAGTTGTCACATACTTCTTTTCACGTAGATTATCTAATAACATATTAGACTTAATTCATATAGTAATTATTCGGGAAAAGTGTTAAAAAAGTCATAAACCTTTTACATTTATGTCAATTCACTTCTAAACATTTTTACGTTGTGCTAATTTAGTCATTTTCGACGAATTTTGGCCAAATTTTGCCGACGGGCCGGGGCTACCGACATGGTTTGATCAAGCGTTAACGTTGACAATTTTTAATAATATTTTAATATTTTTTTCTTTTTCTTTTCTTTTTTCCTTCTCCTTCTCTTTCCTCCCGCCGGTCGCCAAACCTTGGCAACCGGCCGAGGCAACGGCCGGTGAGGTTGACCTTGACCTCGCCGACCCCCTTGCTAGTGGCCGCAAGGGCAGCCTCGCCCATGGCCGGCGAGGCTCGCCCACCCGACGCTGCCATGGGCGAGGCTCGATCCTCGCGAGATTCGGTAAGGTCAAGGTCGACCTCGCTAGCCATCGACTTTGGCCGGTCACCGAGGTCCAGCGACCGGCTAGAGTAAGGAGGAGGAGAATGAAAAAGAAAAGAAAATTATAAAAAAATATTAAAATATTATTAAAAGTTATCAATGTTAGCGTCGATCAAGCCACGTCAATCGGTCAGCGTCAATCAGTAAAATCCAGCCAAAATTAGCCAGAAAGGACTGAATTAGCACAATATAAAAATATTTAAAACTAAATTGATATCAAAAAATGTTTAGAACTAAATTGGCATAAATGCAAAAGTTTTAGGACTTTTTTAACACTTCTCCCTAATTATTCATTGAATTTGGCATGGACCGATCTGGACGACGAGAAGAACTCTCAAATGAAGCTAAGAAAGGGGAAAAGAAATGCAATGTGACATGGAACTTCTGTAGAGCAACTTGAAAGGAACTAGTGGAAAAGCAAATCAATTTAATTCAAAAAGTTCCACTGGAGAATTAAATTTCCTAAAACTCTTATCGGTGGGCAAGAAGCTATGGATTATGGACTCCGTTAGTGCAAGTGACGATTTGATTAGCCTCTAATGACAATTGGGACTGCGCCTCATGAATATGCTTTTGCCCGACCACAGTGACATGCTCACGAGATGGATGGCATTTTGGTTGGCAAGTGCAAATTGAAATGAACAATCTTTCTCTAGCCTTTTCATTAGCAGCCCACAAGATATTCAATCCGGCAGATACAATTTGGGGTGGAAGAAGCGAGGCGTCTTCTTTTCTCGACATCCTGATCTTTTTTATCCACGTAAAGTAAAACGCACGTGAGTCTGAACGCTTTGTCGGCTTGTCATTCTCTAATGGCATCCGATTCAGATGTTATCATAGAAATTCGACTTCAAAACGGTGGACGAGAGAGTTGACTTTGCTGCTGGTGTTGACCAGGTGCCTCCTGAGGAACGATGTTTCTGTCTCGCTATGTTCATCCATATCATAGAACCGAAATCAAGGTTAATTCAACTAGAGGGATATCATCTTTGTCGTCTAGTCTACTGTAGTAAAACCCAAATGGCAGCCACGTTCAATTTGCATCTTTGTCACAATCATGGTAACAATCTCTTTATGTTGATGTTTGATGCTTTAATGTGAACACCATTATCAGACCAAAAAAAAAAAGAAACGTGAACGCCATTAACTTGAACAAACACCTTAATATTTATGCTTTGTTTGATTCAATGAAAAATGTGACACTTCTAAAAAATGTTTTCCTGGACCTCGACCTTGGCGCCAGGGACCGGAATAGGGCACATGCTTGGGGTCTAGATCTGGGCCTTTATGTATCTAAGTGCAGGTCTCAAGGACTTGAGTGCAGGCACTGATGTCCCCAGCCCAATCTTGATGGACTTGGGCACGAGCATCAAGATTTCGAGCCTAGCCTTAATTGACCTAGGCGAGCACCAGCATCTTGGACCTAGGAAGTGGGCACCGAGGTCCCAGGCTAGGCCTCCATGGACCCAAGCACGGGCACCAAGGACCAGAGCAAGGCTTCAATAGACCTAGGCCCAAGCACAACCTAGACAATTAGGTGCCCAAGCATTGGCACCAGCGTCACAATCCCAGCCTTAATGGATCCAGGCTCCAACACCATGGACCTAAGGTCATCCTTAATGAACTAGGGTGAGGGTGTTAGAGAGGGCACAAGCACCGGGGCTCGCTTTTGCCCTCTGTGGACCTAGGCCAAAGGGTAAAGGAGTGGACAATTTTTAAATTTTTCTGAATTTTGTATTACTTATTTTCTTTTTCTTTTTTTTTATCTTTTTTTTTTCCAACAATGGGCCGATGGGTCATCGGCAGACCCTTGCCTAGTCTAGGCAATGATGTTGCAACCCTCGCCACCAATAGGTGAGGGTATTCGCCCTCACCTAGATTTCGGAGCCCTCGCCTATGATCAGTAACTTCGCCAGGCTAGAGTTGAAAAAAAAAACAAAAAAAAAAAATTAAAACTCAAGAAAAAATTTAAATTTCATTCACATTAATGCTAGTCGTACCACGTAAAACAACTAATTTTTATGTCAACAATTTCCTGTTAAAATTAATCATATATGCTATATTGACAAATTATTAAAATGTTTGGAATTCAGTCGGTACCGTTAAAAAATTCAGACCTAAATTGAAATTGACACAAATACGTCAGGTTTATAACTTTTTTGGCAATGATCTCGTTTAAGATCAACAAGCATGTAATAACCCCTTATTTTACAAGAAAATCACAGAAGTTTATCTTCAAAACTCGCAAGGTTATGACATAATTATAAATGTCTAAATGAAGGGTTGGAAGCGCCTTTTAGTGATGGTGTGGACGAATTCCAGTTCAATGTCCTAGCTTTGCAGCTCACTCAGCTAAAAAGACGAATTTCGGGAGAAAGAGAAGGTGCATATCTACGAGTACCAACATCTCTCTCTTGTATTTACACGAGTAATGAGTGGAACCCTCGTGGAAGGACAGCGGATATTCCCAGTCGCTTCTTGCTTGGCTGGGACATTTTAACAAACACCTTTCGTACAGCTAACGGAAAACTGCGTACTTGTATCATCACACCCACCATTCACACAAATCGACAGCGCATATTATTCGAGTCATGAAGTGCTAACCGTACCGGGGACAGCCTAAATGCTTGTTGGTTACTCTTTAGGAGGAAGTGAAAACGGTTTTGAACCTACCCAATAAGAGATGTTTATATAAATATTACATTATATCGATTATCGTAAGATTTTAAAATTTTCATTTCGTAGTTTATAAAATACAAGCTTCATCCATGACGGGAAGAAATCTCCTCCAATTATGTCTCTCTTAATTGATATCAATCCTATATATGACTAAAATTAAAAATATATTATACTTACACTTGGAACTCCTCAATCAGATATATGATTAAAGGAAAGGTTGCCCAAAAAACATCAGAAATGGGTGCATTCTTCAATACATGTTGTATGTAAGACCGAACTCTCGCTCGAATTTGGTACTACATGTGTGAATTTTAAACAGCTAGATCTTGATTTAATTTTCCCTTGTCTTCTCCTATTTTTCTCCTTTTTCTTATCCTTCCCTTTTCATCATTCCTCTTTTGCCCTTCATCATCACACCTCGCCGGCATCGCCAGCCTCCGTTCAAGCCGCGTGACGCCACCGCTCCCGTCCTTCAGGCCTACCCAGCTCCCTCCCTCCCCCTCCACTCCGTGGCGGAGAGAGAGATTGTGTTCTGGTTCAGATTTTTTTTGGAGTAAATTCCTCAAGAAATAGGGGCATCAAAGTCATCTTGTGAGAACTGCATAGGTGACCTGGATGTAATTTTGTGAAGGACGAAAAGAAAAAGGCCTGGTATAGCCCCTTGGACCATGTGGCATACATTGACTACAGCGAAATCCACCTCCCTAAGAGTTAAGTGGACACGATTTCAGCTCTTCTTGATTTTTATTTTGAGTGCTCAGCGAGATGTAAATCACATAGATCCTGCATAAAGAATGGGGCCATTGGAGCAGCCATATGGTATATTCCTAATCAACGTTTCCTTTATCCTACTTTAGTTTGATGTAACAACGTAGAGATGGTCAATTGAATCCTTATGTCATGAAGTTAGGCAACTCTCCGTGAATTTTTATTAAGTCCATTGCGGCACAAAGCATTCTAGATTGCACTGCGCATGTAATAGATGGCAATCATAATTAACGTGATATGCATCTTTTACACTTTTTATGCAATTTACCTTACTTTGTTATAATGATATATTTTCCTCTTCTTTTTTTTTTTTTTTTGCCAACCATAATACTCCAGTGCTTTATAGTTTTTGTTTATTAACCAATGGGAATAGCTAGGAAAAGTTATAGCTATAAATTTCATGCAACGTTTACGTGGAGCTCAAGATTAACCAGAGTGCTTGTGAAGAAAATACTCGAGCAAAAGAATTTAGTGTGTTCAGTACAAGTTGATGCATCGTTCTACATATCGACTATTTTGTAGGGGACAGGAGTGTGGGTGAAAGCATGAAATCTTGTTCTCCAAAGCCACAACTCCGGTCCAATCAAGAGTCGGTCATCCGCATAGATAAGCTCGGGAGCTTCGTAAGGGATTACTTTTTCATGACACAACTATACGAAATAGCGTCTAAGGCAAAGATCGGGGGTGGAGACCACACCCAGGAGTACAATGATTCGATATTAAAACGAGATATGTCTATGCAATGAAAATCGACTCCCTGGTTAGATTGGAATAAAGCGAACTTTGAGGCCTCCACTTTGTGGACAGGATTTGCTCCTCAGTTAGTGCTTACTTGGTTCAATGGAATAAAATAGCTATTTTGTGTCTGGTGGAAATTGAGTCTTTTTAACTCTTTTAGCGAGTGACGGTGGTTGCTTGGCAAATCTGTATACGGTTTCACATGTAGTGGAGTCCCTAGACTTGGAAGGGAAACGTGGTGGGATCGCTTCCTTCGCCCCCATGCAGACGGTGTTTATAACCAAGGCATCTGCATGAGAAGCAACCATCACAGACTTAACGCGCCCAGACAAAGTTTTTGAGTGAGAATGAGTAGGAATGGGGAGAGAGTGACTCGGGTCCTGAGCCGGCTCAAACCGTACTTGGCGGCTGTGCTCCTGCAGTTCGGATTTGCGGGGATGGCGATAATCACCAAGTTCTCCTTGAACCGAGGAATGAACCAGCACGTCTTCGTCGTCTATCGCCACGCTTTTGCAACCGCCGTCGTCGCTCCTTTCGCCATCCTCTTTGAGAGGTCTCTCCTCCCCCCCCCCCACAAAAAATCTTCTTACTTCTGCGGCAAAAGTATCTTGTAAATGAAAGTACTAATGTTCTGGAAATATATTGCAATAATTACAGGAAGACAAGGCCAAAAATGACAAGGTCCGTATTTTTGAAGATCTTGCTGCTAGGCTTACTGGAGTAAGTATTTCTTTGTTCTCTCTTACGTCTTATTCGGAAACATTCGCAGGGAAAATGAGTCGAATGACATGTACTTATCCTTTTTTCCATCTCCCAAATGTAACAAATGCAGGCCGGTGATCGATCAGAATCTGTATTACACGGGAATGAAGTACACAACGGCGTCTTTCACGGCCGCCATGTCCAATATGCTTCCAGCTTTTGCATTCCTCATGGCCTGGTTTTTCAGGTAATTAATATACGCTTGCCCATGTTGTGACCCCACTTTAAATTTCGTGTATTCGACAAAAACTTGAATTGAGTTTGTTGCGAACTAATTCATATAGTTACCTCTTTGGTTAATTCACCTCCTTCCGATGTGGAATTCGAACGATAGGCTTGAGAGATTGAGCATAAGAAGCAAGCACAGCCAAGCCAAGATATTGGGAACTCTGGTCACCATAGGAGGAGCGATGATCATGACACTAGGGAAAGGTCCTGTTCTTGATCTTCCATGGACAAAATCGGCTTCAGCACACGTTGATTTAGATGGTGTTGCGCAAAAACCAATCGAGGGTGCTCTTATGATCACCGCAGGTTGCTTCTGTTGGGCTTCTTTCATCATCCTCCAAGTAAGTTCCTGCCGCCTATTATTAATCAATAATACTCAAGAGATGACAACGGTGGCGTTGTATAAGCACTTCGTTCTAAACAAGAGAGCAAAATGCATGCAGGCGATCACCCTGAAGTCATACCCAGCAGAGCTCACATTGACAGCTCTGATATGTATGACGGGCACGTTCCAAGGAGCGGTTTTCGCTTTTGCCATGGAAAGAAGCAACTCTGCTGCTTGGTCTATCCAGTTCGACGTCAGGCTCTTGGCAATTGTCTATAGCGTAAGTCATTTCCCACCTCATGCTACGAATTAGTGCTAACTCCTCAATGAGTACATTAGGTCCACGTTGAGGTCTTCGGTTGTCGGTATGATCAGGCTTTCCATCTCCCATGTCACCCGATACACAACCCGTAGCACGAGAAATATGCAGTGTTTGGACACTCTAGTCATGAGTTGAAAAGCACATCTCTCCTTCACTTTCTTATGAAGTTTATAGCTGATGGATCGCTCAAATGCAGGGACTAATATGTTCTGGGGTGGGCTACTACGTTCAAGGGGTGGTGATGCAAATAAAGGGGCCAGTTTTTCTGACTGCCTTCAATCCTCTGCATATGGTCTTGGTTGCAATCCTGGGATCCTTCATTTTACATGAGATCTTATGCCTTGGCAGGTATCTTCTCAATTACCTAGAAACTTGTTGACTTTTGAAGAATCATCAGCCATTGTTCTTCTTCATGGCGTTATCACGCATGGATCCTTACGAAGTGTGCACTCTGTTTTCATAGGGTTATCGGAGCACTTGTCATTGTTCTTGGCCTGTATCTCGTCCTGTGGGGCAAGAGCAAAGATCAGGTTGCAGCAGGAAGCAGTGAAAAGCAAGAGACATCGAATCCCCAGATAGCCAATACAAGTTTGGCAGATGAGAGTGCAGAGACTGCCGCTTCATCGTATGTTGTCGTTGATGTCATCAAAACCAAAGTGAGGCCGGCCGAAGTTTGAAGATGAAGAACAAACTCCGAGAATAAAAGCAATTCAGGAGCTTGAGTTTTTTTTTTTTTTAAATGGACCTCAATGTCCTGTTATTTAGTCATGTTTGTTGTGATTTTGTGGAGTAGTTCATCACTTGGATATCCTTTTACCATTTTCACTCAATAAAGTCCAAGGCACCTTTTTGCATGCAATACTTAAAAATGGCAAATTTTGGTTTAGCCTATGAATTTGCGCATCATAGGATAACTCGTAATCACTATAACCTTCAAATTAGTGGATCTAGTTAGATTTGGATTGGATCAAAAGTAGTCCAACCCAAATAAACTCTTTTGAATTATCATATTATACAAATCTAATTACCCACATCCAATCCAAAATCATACACAATCATATTACTAAAATACTTTTATATTTAATCAAATTTAAGAAAACTTATATCCAAATTAAGACAAGAATATAGAGTGAGCAACCACACGAGGGAGAGCGAAGAAAGTCATAAAAGTGAATTGAATCTAAGTAAATCTTGAACCCATTTAACACTCATACTATTTTAAGTTTTATCATTCCAAACTCATTTATAACTCATTTACTAAATATCACTAAATATATAACAATTCAACCCATCAAATATAGATTAAAAAATGAACCTATGACCCATTTTGACAAATCTAGTAATGACCAATGAGCCAGTAAGGAACCAACGCCCGCAGCGGCGCAGGCTTGGGCTCTCTCCCCCTCACGAAGGAGAGGAGTTCAAATCCCAGATGCGTCATTAGGATTCTTACCTGAGTACTGTGGTGGTGGGTCCTGCAGTCGCTCCCCCAGGATTTGCTCGCCGGGGGTCGGCTTACGGGGTTCCCTGCGTTACCAAAAAAAAAAAAAAAAAAAGAGCTAGTAAGGAGTAAGTTGAGTCAAATTCTCTCTCCTTGGGAAAGCGTAATCAGTAATTGAAGGGCAAGTTTAAATAATTCACTAAGTTTTTAATCCTTTTCTTTTTCCAACTATAAAGTCATTATCTCAAGGTTATGTCAAAGTTTAGCCATCTCAATAATCTGTGAACTAATCGCGTTAAGATTGTTAGAATATAATCCAGAGAAAGCAAACTGTTTGTAATAATCATAACATCAATGTAAAGACGACGATAACAACTTTATAATATCCATCTTTTTATGTAAACATACAATTCTTGGAGAAGAAGAAAATAAGATATCACTGAAAAAATAATATAAAATTGGAGGTGAGGTACGGATATCTGAATCTCCTTTAGGCGATTAGTTCTTGCGCTCCGCAGATTCACGAACTATGCCTCCCAAGATACAACACTTCGAATCTTTTTGGATTAGCCCTATACAACAGGACTCGGTTGAACCGTTCAAATGAACTAGCACACCCAGAAAAATCAGAAGAGTAGAGTAGTATTTCAAATCTCTTTTAGAATCGTTGTCTCGAATTGTTCTCTCGAAAAACCTTCTAATGAAGCTCTATGCTCTTATTTATATATAGAGCTTTAAAGTTCATATACAGAAGAGATACATGAATTAAATAGACGCATGTATCCAAAAATTTCATGAATCAAGAGATAAGTGAATCCAAGAGATTCGTGAATCCATAGACACGTGAATTCAATAAATATATGAATTAAAAATATAGGTGAATCTAGGAAATTTATGAATTCAATAGATACGTGAACAAAAAAGACGTATCTTAATTTATTGGTTTTCGTTGATCCATTAACCATAATTATAACACTACCCACCATTCACACAAATCGACAGCACATATCATTTGAGTCATGAAGTACTAATCATACCGGGGACTGCCTAAATGCTTATTGGTTACTCTTATTTGGAGGAAGTGAAAACAGTTTTGAACCTACCTAATAAGAGATATTTATATAAATGTTACATCATAACAAGACCGTTTGGTAAACTGTAATTGAAAAAGTACCTTGAAAAACAACTTTGTGAATATGCTATTTGATAAACATATATTTGAAAAGTCTTTTTAGTGTGATCAATTTAAGTTTTTTTATTTTAATTTATTTAAAATTGACAAAAAAAAGGATTGTAATTTTTTATATTTTTGTTAAGAATAATGTATTAAAGAAATATTAACAAATTTATAAACCAAAAAATACATCAAGGTGGATCATTCTCAATTAAAAAAGAGAGTAATTTCATTAAAATGAGCATGGTTATATATGTTATGAGGAAAGAAATATGTTATCCTTAAATATTACATGGACATTCTTGGACAACATCCAAAGAGGCCAAAGTGACCTTGAAGAACAAGAACAAGAACAAGACCAAATGTTGCCATCCCAAATTCTGAGTTGAAGATCTTGCCATCCCAAACTATAGTTCTGGGAGAGTCAAGAATAGTAATTGTCTTAGCATGAACTGCTCCCTGATTCAGCCTCCTCCAAACGCATGACACCCTGGTCATCATCTTCTTCAGTTACAGACATCAGTGAGTGACCTGACAAGTTTGTTTGGTTGGATGGAGGAACTCTCTACTACAGAAGAGGTGCCACCTCCAGGAAGATTGTTATTTACCATTTCATCCTTTCCTTTGGGTTTGGACACAGATCTAGAATGATCAGTGACAACGGCCATATTCATTGAAGATTGCTGCGGAACCTGTTCAATCAACCAATTTTCTCCCTCCTTTTTGTAGTTTCTCCCTTCGGCTCACATGTTTTCAAAATGTTCAGGAGCAAGGGCTTGAGCTTTTCTACGAGACATCACATCCAGCATATCTCCCCACTCACCTCCAGAGCAAGGTCGCAAAATACCTTTATCATCACCAGTTTAGGACTCTGCAAGCAAAGAATTCCTTGAATGGGAGCATCATGTGTCCATAGCAATGGATTTTTGGAAAGAAACGTTATGTTGATGTCTTCTGCATTATGTGTGCTTTTGGTGGGATTTTTTTTTAATGGATGAGCTCAATAACAAGAATATGGAGAAATGATCAAATGAGACCCTTGTCCCATTTGTAGATGGCGATGCCTCATGAACTGCAATTGCACCTTTATTAGCCTCAGTTTTAGAAATGACAAAAGACTCGATCCTTTCATTGTTAAACCTACGAAGAATTTCCATAGAAAATGAATTACAGGCGAAATTAGGGGCCATATATTAATGAAAGCTAAGAGATAGTTGCCTTGGGTTAGCTAAGTTCAGGACTGGTCACATCACTGCACAGGCAAGAAGCTCCCTGACAATGCATCTGACAAATGAGCATTGCAGATGTTCAGGCTCGAAGGTAAAAGAGATAAGTCCATCCATTACATGTTGTAAAACCTATGCTGGAAAAAAAAAAAAAAAGCATGAGAATAGCAAAAAACACAAGTATGTCTATGTAAAGGAGATTGCAAGAAAGCAACCTTGTTCTCAACTTCAATGGAAAATAATGTTGGGTGCAATTTATTTTCAGAAGCCAAAATACGTCTTAGTTCACCATCTAGTTGCTGAACAGTGAGATGTTCAAACTGTTGCTTTTCAATCTTTGCCCGTGTCATGCGAAAGATCTCCAAATGTGTTCAAATGAGACCCACAATGGTCAATGACCTTGAAAACCATATTTATGGAAACAATAATCATACAAAAAAAAAAAAAAAAAGATGAACGATATCATGATGAGAATACCTTGTAAGAAGGTCGATTACGTTAATGTCCCTCAAGCGATCTGAAAATTCTGCAAGAACATCATTGATGATGCACACCAATTCCTTTGGGCCTTCTCTATCAAGCAATAGTACTTTACCAAAAAAAAAGTGTTAAAAAAGAGTACTGTCGCGACCAAATTTTGGGTGCACCATTATTAAGTCTAATATGCCCATATCAATTTGCGACTTAGGTTCAAATATCTAGCATGCAAAAAGATTTTTTCTAGGAGTTGCCACTAATCAATTTATTATAGGTCGATTAAACACCTAACTAAAATAATGAGAGAATTATTTTACTTCTAGATGGGAGAATTATTTTACTTCTACGAACCTGAGACTTTGAATACGGAGACTTAGTTACACTAAACTTTTCTAATGCATTTTGGTACATTTCTCTTTTTATTCGAAAAAAAAATATTTTGCAGGCAATTTGAATTGATTTTAATTTATCTCTCCTAACATGTGAGGCAATCATGCGGGTGCACAAACCACCAATTTAACACCCAAATAAAACAAATAAAGTAGTGAATAAATTGCAAGACTTATCTCATAGCAACAAAAATATCTGTAATGTTAAATCAGAACATGATTTTTAATTAACACGCAATTTCTTTTCACTAATTTAATGAAAATATAATCCATATGCAATGCAATACTTCTAATCTAACATGATATGACATGGCAGTATAACTTAAATTATATGTCATGAGTAAAAAAAAAATGCAATAATTAAATGTATAATCTAAATTAATCAAATGACCTAATTCTAATGATGGGCAATTTCCATTTAAATGAACCTAGCAACAATCACTAGATGATGGGTATTTCATTAACCTAATCCTACATGACATGTGCATGATTTTTATTTTTTTATGAAAATTCGTAATTAAAATCACTAAAAAATAAAAATCTAACTAAAGTGAAATGCTATCTATTCTAAATGCCTATGAAACATGCATTTTAAAAAATAACTAACCTATCATGCAGTCAATCCTAATCTACATGAAATGCAAATGCAATTTTTTTTTTTATATATTTCAGAATAAACAAAACAATTAAGAAATAAACATCAAAGCATCCATGATCATAAAAAATGTTATCCACCATTCGAATTGAAATTCAAACTTGACTATTTTGCTAATAAAATCTATTAAGATTAAAGATCAAAATATCAATTTTACTCCCGTACGAATAATTATTCTATTTAAAGTCTTATAAATGGGATACAAATTAATGCGGTTGCAAATTGGATGCTACATCAGGATTTCAATTAGGTATTGAGAAAATATTTCAAACAAAGAGATAAAATATCAAAAATTAAAATAAGATAAAATGGATCTACCTAATAAAATAAATCTACCTAAATTCGATTTTTTCCAAAAAAAAGTCCAATCGGTAGGATGAACCACGATTGAGATTCGGGCCGGCACGGCCCAAGAATGGGCAGCCGTGGCGTGGGTCACCGTGGGTCGGAGGTCACGGTCGTCGGAGCTCCGGCGAGGGCCAACAAGCACGGTCAGCAGCGGGCGAAGCAGCAACAGATCCGCCGGGACTGTAACAGGGCGGAGGGCTCGGTTGGCAGGGCAGCAGGGCATCGTGGGCAGCGCTGTCGGGCGAAGGAGCAACAGCAGGCGAGCAGACGCGGGCGCGGGGTGCTCCGGCAGCAACAGGGCAGAGGCGAAGCAGAAGCGAAACAGAGGCGGAGCAGGGGCGTCGTTGGCGTTACTGGCGTCGTTGGCGAGCAGCGGCGTCGGGCGTCGGGCGTCGGGCGTCGCGGCTGGCTGCTAGCGTCGGGTCGTCGGTGACGGCAGGCGGAGGCGTCAGCACAGGGGTGCGGTGGCGCGGCTGGGTCGCGGGCAGAAGCGGCTTCGCTGCTGGAATCGCAAAGGGGTCGAGCGGCGGTGATGGTCCGTGACTCGGGCAGCAGGGTACGCCGGGGGCGGAAGTGCAGGCACGGGCGGAGGCGGTGGCTACGGCAGCGGCGGCTTCCGGCGAGCGAAGGGCGGAGCGCGGGCAGGCGCGGTGGACGAGTCTTCTCTTTTTCAATTCTTTTTCTCTCTCCTCCTATCTCCTCACGTCTCCTCACTTTTCCTCTGTGTTCTGCTTTCCCTCTCTCCTGCCGCACGCACGTCTACTCTCTCTTTTCCTTTTGCTTTCTCTCAAGCTTTCCCTTTTGACCTCTTGGACCCCCACCACCCCCAGCGAAGAACAAAAGAACCGAAGGAAAAGATAAAAAAAAAAAGCTTTTTCTCTTTCGTGCTTAAACCTTTGCCCTCGAAAACCGAGAAAAAGCCCTCGCTCTGCGGCCGTATATTCAACGTATGGCCCTCTTAAACTCTACGCAAATAACATATTTATAGACCAATGATTAGGGTTTTAATTTCTTTCCAAATTAATATCCACCAAGATTTTTTTTCCGAATGCAATATTTGCCCACACTTGCCATATCCAAACATATCCCAGAAAAATGTCAAATCTCTATTTTTCATGAAATAATATTCCATCATTAAAAAAAAAGCTTGAGCCAATTTGCTCACTTCGTGAGCTTAGCTTGATCTATCAATTTAAAGCTTAGAACCACCAATTCGAATCTATTTGTCACCAACCCAATGCATTTAAGATTATATACTATGCAATTAATTAATAATTTTTTTAGGGATTAAAATTAATCCATGATTTTTTAAATGCGATAAATGATTAAACGGGTCGTTAAAATTTATGTGTCAACAAGTATCAATGATCTGTGACCCAGTCGGATACTAGATGCCTGGCAAAGCAATCCATTGCATCTTCAACTACAGGAGAACCCACTCTACTTCTCCACTTCGACTATGTAACAACTTTAGGAGTTTGAACGGGTTTCTTTAGAGATGCAACGGTGCTTGCAAGTTTTTTGCTGTTATATACTACAGCTTTCCTTCGCATATCAAAATCCATTGAAAAATAGAGAAGGGCAATGATTAATGTTGCAGTAGCGGGTAAGTTAACCCACACAAAAGAGCTTGTCACTTAAAACAGAGATACGATCATTGAATGTCCCATCATAAGCAAGGAGATTAGCAAATAATAAATAATAGCAGAAAGAATCACATGACATAAATTTTCAACAATACCTTCAGTCTAACAAATTTTCAAATTATGAGAACACATCAAAGTTTCGCACAAAATGGCAAGACCTGATTATTCCAAAACTCCACAAAGCTCCATTAGGTTTCAAATTTTGATGCACCAACAGTAGCAAGGACAAAAATGCTATCTTTGTTGAAATGGTCGGAAATGAAGATATGAAGCAAAAGATAATTCTAGCAAGATATTTGCTAACTGTAAAAGTTACTTGAGCTTATCTTTCTTTCTAGGGATATGTTCAGCAGAAGTCCTAAAACTTGTCCAGAAAGTGCAATTGAGTCTTAAAACTTACAAAAAGTTCAATCAAGTCCTAAAACTTGTCAAGTTAGTTCAATTGAGTCATAAAGTTAACACCGTTAGCATTTTCTGTTAAAAATGCTGACGTGTCATTTTAAATTATTTTTTATTTTCCACGTGTATTTTTTAATGATTTTTATTCATTTAAAAAATTAAAAACTAAAAAAATTAGATTTATTCATTTTATCTTATTTTCACCAAAAATTAAAAATAAAAGTTATAAAATTTATTTTTAAAATTGTTTTAAAAAAATCAGCCCTCTTCTCCCCACCGCCGCCGCCGCCCATCGCCGGAGGGGCCGAGCGACGGTTGTCGGCCCTGGGCGGGGGTGGCCGGCCCTCGCCGGCCCCGGTGAGGGCCGGCGACCGCCGCCCGCCCGGGTGAGGCTCGCCGCCCGTGACCGGCGAGCCTCGCCGCCCCAAGCGAGGGCCGACGAGGCCTCGCCCGGGTGGGCAACGGTCGCTCGGCCCGGGCGAGGGACGGCGACCGTCGCCCTCCCTAGGCGAGGCCTCGTTGGCCCTCGCCGGGGCCGAGGAGGCCTCGCCCAAGGCGGGCGACGGTCGCCGTCCCTCGCCTCCTCGGTCCTCGCCGACCCCGGGCGAGGGACGGTGACCGTCGCCCGCCCCGGGCGAGGCCTCGCCCGGGCGATCACCGGCCCCCGTGAGGGCCGGCCCCTCCGGCGATGGGCGGCGGGGGCGGCGAAAGTCCACCGGTGCCCTTTTTTTTTTTTTTTGAACAGTTTTATTTTTTTAAATAAATTTAGATTTTCCTTTTTTAAATGAATTTAGATTTTCCTTTTCAGTTTTTAATCTAATTTTTAAAGATTTTGAATAAAAATAATTTTAAAAAGCCATTTGAAAAATAAAAAAATCATTTAAAATATGATGTCAGCGCCACGTCGGCAATTTCCGTTAACTTTATTGACGGTGTTAACTTTAGGACTCAATTGAACCAACTTGACAAGTTTTAGGACTTGATTGAACTTTTTTTAAGTTTTAGGACTCAATTGCACTTTCTAGACAAGTTTTAGGACTTCTGCTGAACATATCCCTTCTTTCTAATGTTATTGGTTGAGGCCCAAGATATTGCCAAGTCTTTGCTCTCCTAATTACTATGCTAATTGGGTAGCTACACAAGTTAGGAAGTGTTTGTCCTTAGGGGTGAATTGCTCACATCTCTTTCACTGACAACTTTGCTAGACAATATTATTAGTTCTGATCTCCGTTGAGAGGTCGTGGCAATAAAGATTAAGTCTTATGCATTTCTGGCCAAAAAAAAGAAAAGAAAAGAATCCTTGCTCTCTTTATTCCCATTGCCACAGAGAAAAAGAGCGTCAATCTCACTCTTTCGTATGATTGACAATGCTAGCGAGTCATCCACCAATATAAAGCAAATTAATAGCTGGGGTTTTATTTCAAAGATCATTACAGATAATCAAGATGGAACTACAAAAGAGTAGAATAGCATAAATTAGCATCAACAAAACCAAGGACAAGAAGAAGACCAAATGTTGAAGAAGCACAAGATCTTCAACACAGAATTCATATTTCTACACTAAAACAAGCAAATATTGACATCTCGCCAGAAACCAACTGTAGCAAGACCGATGAACAAATCACTTGACTTAATTCAATCATCAAAACACAAAGTCCTGGATGCCCCCAAGCCTCGCTAATCAAAGTTAAAACTCCAAAGTCAGATTAACCCATAACAAAATAAAAACATCGAAAGACTGACAACAAATTAAAGTTCGCAAGAAAATAAAAATAGATTGGTCCACAGACAACAGCAACCAACTAACGTGGAATCACGACCAACACAACCGGAGGAATCAACACTAATCAAATGAGCATTGAACATCAGTGGCGGAGATTATAATGAAAGTGAAGACCTTGCTGATGGCATTGCGGAGAGAGAGGAAGCCGTCGCGATAGACCTTCGCACTTCAGCTTCAATGTCAAATGCTTCGTGAAGGTGACGTTCCATTTCTTCGAAGCTTCCACGTCGTTGAATATGGGATGATAATTTCTAGGATTACTTCGAAGCCCAGGCAAGGGCTCCGCTGCGACCTCAGCAAGCCTCGCAACAACAGATCTAGGCGACGACGTGACCGTCGACCAAGCAATTGGCGGCGACCATCTATCAGGTGACCGCAGGCGACCAAGCGAGCAATGTTCGCGAGGCGAATAAAGAGAGGCGAGAGAGCTACGTTTCGTTAGGCAAGCGCGTGAGTGAAGAGAGGCAAAGGAAGAAGCGCAAGAGATCTAACGGGCTTTTACGTTGAAAAGGGGGCAATGTGGAATTATGATTAGTGAGTGCAGGTAGGATTGGAAATTCAAAAATTCATTAACTGGGTACTGTTGCATGCTGAGAATGCCAGAAAGCCAAGGCAAGGGATGAGAGGCAGCCTTGAGCGTAATGCCTTTACAAGACCTTGGAAATCGATAATCTTAAAATTTTGAACTTTCATTTCATAGTTTATAAAAAAACAAGCTTCATTCATGATTAGAAGAAATTTGCTCTAACTACGTCTCTGTTCATGGACATCAATCCTATATAAATATAAATTTATCAATCAGATATATGATTAAAGAAAAAGTTGCGCAATAAAACGTTAATAATGGGTTCATTCTTCAGTATATGAATGTCTATGAGATGGATGGTATTTTGATTGGCAAGAGCAAATTCAAATTAGCAATCTTTCTTTAACATTTTAAATTAGTAGCCCACAAAAAGTTCATTCCCGGAGATACAATTTGGGGTGGAAGAAGCGAGGCGTCTTCTTTAATTAACATCCTGATATTTTTTATCCACGTAAAGCAAAACGCACACGAGTCTGAATGTTTTGTCGTTTAATCATTCTCTAATGGTATCCGATTCCGATGTTATCATCAAAAATCGACTTCGAAACGGTGGACGTGAAGTTGACTTTGCAACTGTTGTTGACTAGGTGCCTCCTCAGGAACGTAAAGAATGTCTCTGTCTCTCTGATGTTCATCCATATTACAGAACCGAAATCAAGGTTAATTCAACTAGAGGGATATCATCTTTGTCGTCTAGTCTACTGTAGTAAAATCCAAATGGTGGCCACGTTCAATTTGCATCTTCAACACAATTACGATAACAATATCTTTTTTGTCGATGTTTGATGCTTTGACATGAATACCATTAACTTGAACAGACAACTTAACAATTATATTCCATTTGTTTCACGAAAAATATGACATTTCTAATAATTGTCTTTTCGGAAATTATTTTCTAGAAAAATGACAATGTATTTTGTTATTTGATAGAAACCTGAAAATGAATTGGACAATATTTTCTGTAGTTTAGTAAGATAAATTTGATTTGATTTTTCTAGATAGGCATACATTATTTCGGCGCTAGTGACTTGTGTATAGGTAACTAGGGAATTAAGTACAGGCACCTAAGTCCTAACTCTAACCTCGATGGAACCTGAACTAAGCATTGGGGACCGTGGTATAGGCTTTAGGGTCTTGATCCAAGCCTCGATGTATCCGGGCGCAAGTCTTAAGGACTCGGGCTTAGGCACCATGGTCCCAAGCCCAAACTCAATGGGCCTAGGTGCAAGTGTCGAGATCTCGAGTCTAGCCTTGATTGATCAAGGCGTGCACCGGCATCCCAAACCTAGTCTTGATGGACCAAGGAAACAAGCACCGAGGACCTAGGTGCAGCTTCAATAGACCTAGGCTCAAGCACAACCTAGATGGATAGGGGTTTGAGCACTGAAGACTGGCACCGGTGTCATGATCCCAGCCTTAATGAACTCATTGCCGGGCGTCGTGGACCTAAGGTCATCCTCAATGAACCTTGGGCCAAGGTGTTAGAAAGGGCATGAACACTAGGGCTTGCGCTTGGCCTCCTTGGACCCAGGCCGAGGCATCAGGGAGTTGGAGTCTATGGACAATTTTTAATTTTTTCTGAATTATTAATTACTTTTTTTCTTTCCTTTTTTTCTTTTCCTAAACTATGGGTCGATGAGGTCACTAGCAGGCCCTTGCCTAGTTTGGGCAAGGGCATCACAGCTCTCACCAGCCAATAGGTGAGGGTGTTGGCTCTAACCTAGATTAAGGAGCTCTCGTTGACCTAAAGTTGTAAATAATAAATAATAATAATAATAATAAAACACACACACACGTACACACAAAGAAAGAAAAGAAAAAGAAAAAAGATATATTTAAAAATTCAATAAAGTCGTAAATTTTGTTCACATTACCGATGGTCGTACCATATATAATAACTAGGGGTGAGCGTCGGTCCAGGGTCAACCCTGGACCGACCCTAGACCGGCCCAACCCTGCCAGTCCTGGTCCGGTTCCTAGGGAAGCTGGGTTGGTCCTTGGTCCTAAAATTCCTAGACCAACATTGTGTGGGTCGATCCTCGATCCTTAGAGTTTCGGATCGATATATTTAAAAATTCAAAAAAATCATAAATTTTGTTCACATTAACGTTGATCGTACCATATACAACAACTAGGGGTGAGCATTAGTCCAAGGTCAACCTTGGACCGACCCTAGACCGACCCTAGACCGACCCAACCCTACCAATCCTAGTCTGGTTCCCAGGGAGGCTGGGTCGATCCTTGGTCCTAAAATTCCTAAACCAACACTATATGGATCGGTCTTCGGTTCTAAGAGTTCAAATATATATATGTAGAGAAAACCTTAAAATAAATAGCGTCAATAACATTAAATAGCTCTTTAGTGAGGAGTTCAAGTAATTTTACATTATTCTTTAATAACTTAGATTTTTAATGTCTTTTACGGTGTCAATAGTCATAATTTACGAATGAGGAAAATGTTTTTGTGAGGAGTCCTTTCGGCGTCCAAAAAGGCATAAACAACTCCTTATGGCATCCTTCTCTAGTGTTCATTCTTTTTTCTTATTTATCCTCTTAGTCTTTAATTTGCCAAAATCGAAAAAAAAAAAAAAAAAAAACTTCTTCGCTCGCCACTCGACACTCGCCTCGCTCGCTTTGGATCATTCGTGCCGCTTACCACTCGATGCTCGCTTGGGTTGTTGCTCCCCACTTGACATTTGATACTCATTCTATTCGACACTCACCCCACTTGACCCTCACCGTTTACCTTTCTTAGCCGACCTCACTCATCATCGAACCCACTAAGTTGGTACGGTCCTCAATTGCCCTTTAAGGAGTACAAAAAATGAAATAAAAAATTATTGGTTGGTCTTGGGTTGACCTTGAAACTGAGCCGAACCCATTGAGTCAATCCATTCATCAATCGCTTTTTTAAGGAGTACAAAAAATGATATAAAAAATTATTGTTTGGTCCTAGGTTGATCCTGGAATCGGACTGAACCGAATGGGTCGATCCGGTTCTTGGTCTCAAGCTTAATAGGATCGGTCATCGATCCCAAAAATTGAAGATCAGTACTGTGTGGGTTGATCCTAGGGTTAGGGGATGGACTGGCCCAATCCGGACCATGCTCACCCCTAACAACAATCACTGTCCATGTCAACAATTTTCGACCAAATTGATCGAATGGATTATATTGACGAATCTCAAAAAGTTTAGGATTCAATCAGTACCATTGAAAAGTTTAGGCTTAAATTGACGCAAATGCGATATATTTCAAACTTTTTGGCACTTTTCCAATTTAAGATCAACAACCCCTCGTTTTACAAGAAAATCACGGAAGTTTATCTTCAAAACTTGCAAGATAAGGGCTGGAAGAGCCTTTTAGAGATGGTGTGGAGGAATTCCTACTCCATTTTGTTCAATGTTCTAGCTTTGAAGCTCACTCAGCTAAAAAAGATGAATTTCAGGAGAAAGAGAAGATGTATGTCTACGAGTAGAGTACCAACATCTCTCGTGGATTTACACGCGAGTAACGAGTGGAACCCTAATGGAAGGACAACAGATATCTCCAGTTGCTTCTTGCTTGGCTGGGACATTTTAACAAACACCTTTCGCACAGCTAAGCGAAAAAACTGCGTACTTGTATCATCACACCCACCATTCACACAAATCGACAGCACATATTATTCGAGTCATGAAGTGCTGACCGTACCGGGGATAGCCTAAATGCTTATCGGTTACTCTTTAGGAGGAAGCAAACACAGTTTCGAACCTACCCAATATAAATATCACATCATATTGATAATTGCAAGATTTAAAATTTTCATTTTGTAGTTTATAAAATACAAGCTTCATTCATGACCGGAAGAAATCTCTTCCAACTATGTCTCTCTTAATTGATATCAATCCTATATAGATATATATAACTAAAATTAAAAATATACTATATCTACACTTGTAACCCATCAATCAGATATATGATTAAATGAAAAGTTACCCAATAAAACATCATAAAATGAGTGCATTCTTCAATACATGTTGTATGTAAGACCGAACTCCCGCTCGAATTCGGTACTACATGTGTGAATTTTAAACAGCTGGATCTTGATTTAATTTTCCCTGGTCTTCTCTTATTTTTCTCCTTTTTCTTATCCTTCCCTTTTCATCATTCCTCTTTTGCCCTTCATCATCACACCTCGCCAGCGTCCCCAGCCTCCGTTCAAGCTGCGTGACGGTACCGCTCCCGTCCTTCAGGCCTACGCAGCTCCCTCTCCCCCTCCCCTCCGTGGCAGAGAGAGAGATTGTGTTCTGGTTTAGATTTTTTTGGAGTAAATTCCTCAAGAAATAGGGGCATCAAAGTCATCTTGTGAGAGCTGCATCGGTGAACTGGATGATGCAAGCCAAGGTTAGGCTTTCTCAAACAGTATGATCGGGAGAGTTACTCGCACACGGGAAACAGGACGAACAGAAATTTCAACACTGCGCAAGCTCAGGAAAACAGTCGTATCTTTGTCGATACAGATCGGATCGACCTAATTCCAAAGCCAAATAAACAAAGACTTCTGATACTTGCTTGAAAGCAAAGTTTTCATTCATCAAAAGTCATCTGTCTTGTACAAAGAATTGGATGGCTTATATCGTCCAAGAAATAAAGACAGAGCATTAAAACTAGGAAAGAGCATAGAAACTTGAAAGCATTAAAGAACATTCAAACTAGAAAAATAGTAAAAACATAGAAACTAGAAACTAGTAAAAGCATTACGTCTTCATGGCTCACAATGTGTCTTCTTTCAAACTTCCGGGATGGACTCAAAATATCGATATGGCTTCTCAATTGAATCGACAACTTCATCGAACTTCATCGATAAGAGGTTTCATCGAGCTTGAATGCTGGCCAATCTTCTTGGTCGAGAGAGCTGGTCTTCAATGTGGGCTGCATCACTGGATGTAATTTTGTGAAGTACGAATAGAGAAAGGCCTGGTATAGCTCCTTGGACCATGTGGCATACATTGACTACAGCAAAATCCACCTTCCTAAGAGTTAAGTGGACACGATTTCAGCTCCTGATTTTTATTTTGAGTGCTCAGTGAGATGTAAATCACAAAGATCCTGCATAAAGAATGGGGCCATTGGAGGAGCCATATGGTATATTCCTAATCAATGTTTCCTTGATCCTACTTTAGTTTGATGTAACAACGTAGAGATTGGTCAACTGAATCTTTATGTCATGAAGTTAGGCGACTCTCCGTGAATTTTTATTAAGTCCGTTGTGGTACAAAGCATTCTAGATTGCACCGCCCATGTAATAGATGGCAATCATAATTAATGTGATATGCACCTTTTACTCTTTTTATGCAATTTACTTTACTTTGTTAAAATGATATATTTTCCTCTACTGATTATTGCCCTATATGCTTTTCTTTTTTTTTTTTTTTTTTTTTTGCCAACCATAATACTGCAGTGCTTTACAGTTTTTGTTTATTAACCAATGGGAATAGCTAGGAAAAGTTATAGCTATAAATTTCATGCAACGTTTACTTGGAGCTCGAGAACAAGCAGAGTGCTTGTGCAGAAACTACTCGAGCAAAAGAATTTAGTGTGTTCAATACAAGTTGATGCATCATTCTACATATCGACTATTTTGTAGGGGACAGGAGTGTGGGTGAAAGCATGAAATCTTGTTCTCCAAAGCCACAATTCCGGTCCAATCAAGAGTGGGTCATCCGTATAGATAAGCTCGGGAGCTTTGTAAGGGATTACTTTTTCATGACACAACTATGCGAAATAGCGTCTAAGGCAAAGGTCGGGAGTGGAGACCCCACCCAGGAGTACAATGATTCGATATTAAAATGATCTATGCATATGCAATGAAAATCGATTCCTTGGTTGGATTGGAATGAAGCGAACTTTGAGGCCTCCACTTTGTGGACAGGATTTGCTCCTCGGTTAGTGCTTGCTTCAATGGAATAAATAGCTATTTTATGTCTGGTGGAAATCGAGTGTCTTTTTAACTCTTTTTGCGAGTGACGGTGGTTGCTTGGCAAGTCTGTATACGGTTTCACATGTAGTGGAGTCCGTATACTTGGAAGGGAAACGTGGTGGGATTGCTTCCTTCGCCCCCATGCAGACGGTGTTTATAACCAAGGCATCTGCATGAGAAGCAACCGCCACGGACTTAACGCGCCCAGACAAAGTTTTTGAGTGAGAATGAGTAGGAATGGGGAGAGAGTGATTCGGGTCCTGAGCCGGCTCAAACCGTACTTGGCGGTGGTGCTCCTGCAGTTCGGATTTGCGGGGATGGCGATAGTCGCCAAGTTCTCCTTGAACCGAGGAATGAACCAGCACGTCTTCGTCGTCTATCGCCACGCTTTTGCAATCGCCGTCGTCGCTCCTTTCGCCATCCTCTTTGAGAGGTCTCTCCTCTCCTCCCCCCCCCCATCTTCTTACTTCTGCGGCAAAAGTATCTTGTAAATGAAAGTACTAATGTTCTGGAAATATATTGCAATAATTACAGGAAGACAAGGCCAAAAATGACAAGGTCCGTCTTTTTGAAGATCTTACTGCTAGGCTTACTGGAGTAAGTATTTCTTTGTTCTCTTTTATGTCTTATTCGGAAACATCCGCAGGGAAAATGAGTCGAATAACATGTACTCATCGCTTTTTCCATCTCCAAAATGCAACAAATGCAGGCCGGTAATCGATCAGAATCTGTTTTACACGGGCATGAAGTACACAACGGCGTCTTTCACGGCCGCCATGTCCAATATGCTTCCAGCTTTCACGTTCCTCATGGCCTGGTTTTTCAGGTAATTAATATACGCTTGCCCATGTTGTGACCCCCCTTTAAATTTCGTGTATTCGACAAAAACTTGAATTGAGTTTGTTGCGAACGAAGTATTTACACGTCACACGTTACATCCCATTTTGTTACTAATTCATATAGTTACCTCTTTGGTTAATTCACCTCCTTCCGATGTGGAATTCGAACGATAGGCTTGAGAGATTGAGCATAAGAAGCAAGCACAGCCAAGCCAAGATATTGGGAACTCTGGTCACCATAGGAGGAGCGATGATCATGACTCTAGGGAAAGGTCCTGTTCTTGATCTTCCATGGACAAAATCGACTTCAGCACACGTTGATTTAGATGGTGTTGCGCAAAAACCAATCGAGGGTGCTCTTATGATCACCGCAGGTTGCTTCTGTTGGGCTTCTTTCATCATCCTCCAAGTAAGTTCCTGCCGCCTATTATTAATCAATAATATTCAAGAGATGACAACGGTGGCGTTGTATAAGCACTTCATTCTAAACAAGAGAGCAAAATGCATGCAGGCGATCACCCTGAAGTCATACCCAGCAGAGCTCACATTGACGACTCTGATATGTATGACGGGGACGTTCCAAGGAGCGGTTTTCGCTTTTGCCATGGAAAGAAGCAACTTTGCTGCTTGGTCTATCCAGTTTGACGTCAGGCTCTTAGCAGTTGTCTATATAGCGTAAGTCATTTCCCGCCACATACTACGAATTAGTGCTAAATCCTCAATGAGTACTTGAGGTCTTCGGGTGTTGATATGATCAGGCTTTCCATCTCCCATGTCACCCGATACACAACCCGTAGCATGAGAAATATGCAGTGTTCGGACACTCTAAGTCATGAGTTGAAAAGCACCTCTCTCCTTCACTTTCTTGTGAAGTTTATAACTGATGGATCCTTCAAATGCAGGGAATAATATGTTCTGGGGTGGGCTACTACATTCAAGGGGTGGTGATGCAAATAAAGGGGCCAGTTTTTCTGACTGCCTTCAATCCTCTGCATATGGTCTTGGTTGCAATCCTGGGATCCTTCATTTTACATGAGATCTTATGCCTTGGCAGGTATCTTCTCAATTACCTAGAAACTTGTTGACTTTTGAAGAATCATCAGCCATTGTTCTTCTTCATGGCGTTATCGCGCATGGATCCTTACGAAGTGTGCACTCTGTTTTCATAGGGTTATCGGAGCACTTGTCATTGTTCTTGGCCTGTATCTCGTCCTGTGGGGCAAAAGCAAAGATCAGGTTGCAGCAGGAAGCAGTGAAAAGCAAGAGACATCGAAACCCCAGATAGCCAATACAAGTTTGGCAGATGAGAGTGCAGAGACTGCCGCTTCATCGTATGTTGTCGTTGATGTCACCAAAACCAAAGTGAGGCCAGCCGAAGTTTGAAGATGAAGAACAAGCTCCAAGAATAAAAGCAATTCAAGAGCTTGAGTTTTTTTTTTTAAATGGACATTTGACCTCAATGTCGTGTTGTTTAGTCATGTTTGTTGTGATTTTGTGGAGTAGTTCATCACTTGGATATCCTTTTACCATTTTCACTCAATAAAGTCAAAGGCACCTTTTTGCATGCAATACTTAAAAATGGCAAATTTTGGTTTAGCCTATGAATTTGCGCATCATGGGATAACTAGTAATCATTAAAACCTTCAAATTAGTGGATCTAGTTAGATTTGGATTGGATCAAAAGTAGTCCAACCCAAATCAACTCTTTTTCACATATTATAACCGACCAAAAAAAAAATTATCATATTATACAAATCTAATTACCCACATCCAATCCAAAATCATACCCGATCATATTACTAAAATACTTTTTATTTAATCAAATTTAAGAAAATTTATATCCAAATTAAGACAAAAATATAGAATGAGTGAGCAACCACGAGAGAGACTGAAGAAAGTCATAAAAGTGAATCGAATCTAAGTAAATTCTAAACTCATTTAACACTCATACTAGTTTAAGTTTTATCATTCCAAATTCATTTATAACTTATTTACTAAATATAATTAAATATATAACAATTCAACTCCATCAAATATAGATTAAAAAATGAACCTATCACCCATTTTGACAAATCTAGTAACGACCAATGAGCAAGTAAGGAGTAAGTTAAGTCGAATTCTCTCTCCATGGGAAAGCGTAAGTGGTAATTGAAGGGCGAGTTTAAATAATTCCCTAAGTTTTTAATCCTTTTTCTTTTTCAGCTATAGTCATTATCTCAAGGTTATGTTAAAGTTTAGCGTTAGTACTGAAATCAATAGGCTCTTAAGCCTGCCGGCCACATTAGGGACCGCGGACCCCTTCTTCCATCTGGCCTACCTTTCTTGGTCCCATTCAATCCAAGTTATTTTATGATAAGAAAGAAAGGCTAGCGAATTCGGAACAAATAAGCGCAAAGAACAGTTCAAAATTTGCAGGAACCCAGAGAGCTAAGCAGGCAGCCACAAGAAAGCTAACATGCTGCAAAACTTTATAAGGTCCATCCTTAAAGTTTAGGAGTAGAACATCACCTATTTTCCATAAGACAAAAGTTTTTGAACATATTTACATAAGTTAAAATGGGCAGGTCTGATTCGCCCAACACAGCAACTTCTAAGAGAACGTCCACCGCGTAGATAGTTCCGCTTACCCCCAGAGAAAATTGTGTGGGACACCTAGTCGACACGGTAAGAGTTGTGCCGAGCACAATGGGAGAAGCAATCCTGTTGCTTATACTACTGAAAAGAAAATTAAACTTCTTGCTCAATTCAAACAGAGTAGATCCCAAAATCCGGTGCAATTTACCATCTACACCCAGAAAATTATATGCGCAGGCAAGATCATAAGCCACTTCTAGAATTCCCATCTTCATCTACAGGGTCCTATAGGAGCATCCACTGATCATGAGACCAACCTACCGTGTGAACCTGAAAGTGCATGTGCCATTTTTCAAGAAGGCATCGCAACTTCGTCCTTTCCATATATTCGTTGAAGTTCACGGGTGGCAGCTTGATATGATGCTGAGAAGAGGAATAAGGAATCCATGAGGCCATGAACAAAATTAAAGTCATTTTAAGAATATCGACACACCAGTATATTTCAGTGTTCCCTGAATTCAGTGGGAATGTGCAGGCTATTCCAACTTAGGAGGTCCAGGGAGGAAAAAATGAGCCCACCTTTCCACATACGAAAGTTCTTTTGATTAATGGTAGACCCCGTGACAGTCTGAATCGTATCGAAGAGCAATTCCTGCGGAGTGTTCTTTAACTCCTGAACGACTGCGTAAATGGTCTTACCATTGTCGAAGTAAATGTGATTATTGGGATGCTTAGTCTTGCAACCAGCATGACGCTCAAACTCATAGGCATTGAGAGACTGTATTTCCATTTCAATAAAAGAATAAGCTCAAGAACCTCAAACTGCAGTTGCTCAATTCACTTGCTTCAAAATAGAACAACAATCTTACCTTTGAGTGGTTGCAATTTTCGCATCCACAAAGATAGCCAGTCCCTTTTATTATCCCGCGGAGATTTTTCTGTCAAACCAGATACTTTATAAGTAATGAAAACTGACCTGTACAGAAGGACATAAGCTCAGAGACAGGTAAATATGAAAGACTTACTTCACGTGACCAGGAAACGTATTTGACAGATACTCCATCAAGCATGCCAGTAGATAACAGACTTTTGACATTTGACGGGAAATTGTTCGGAGGCACCTTCTTAGCCGTCTTTGGCTCTTTATTTTTGGGGATGTTCTCAGCTTTAGAATTCGCTTTCGATGCAGAAGAGCTATTTACAATTGGATTGGCACCAGAACCGACATCCGTCTGGCTTGGATCTACTGAAGCCTGAGGTAAAGTCTCATTGTCTATTACTAATTCGTAGTTGCCAATGATTCCAACAGAGGTATGTGTCCCATGTTCATCTTCAAATCCTCCAAAAGAAATGGTATTACCCTCACCCTTGTAGTTCTGGCCCATGGATAGAATGCCAGAATCTCCTTTGTCATAGGTTGAAGTGTGACCCACCGCAACAACATTTGGATCAGCCTTGTCAAAGGTTTGACCAATTGGTGTCATATCGTCATCAGTCCTGTTATAGGAGGAAGCCATCGAGATAAAACTATCGCTTACTTTGCCAAAATTCTGGCCCACGGAAATAAAATTTGCATGCTCTTTGCTGTGGGAGGAACCCATGGATAGACCATCCCCTTCTCCCTTCGTATATGATGGACCCATTGCAATGAAATTCCCATCTGTTCTGGCAAAGGGCTGACCCATGGATAAAATATTCTCACCCCGTCTCTCATAATTGTGACCCATTGATATGAAGTTTCCATCTTCCTTAGTGAAGGTGTGACTCATCGGCATGAAACTTTCTTCCCCTTTGTTGTAGCCAGGCACCATTGACATATTATTCTCGTTCCTATGGTGATAACCCGAGCCTAAAGATATGGTGCTATTGTGGCCCTTGCGATAACCAGTATCAGTAGGAATTGCACTGCCATTGCCACTTCTGTAGGAAGTACCCATCGTCGCAGAAATGCTGTTGTCAGGTTCCCGGACTTGATTAACTTTGACTTTTCTGATTCCTCCAAAATTCAGAAATGCTGAGGGATCTTCAGTGCCATGAGACATAGACAAACTTACAGATGACTCATTTCCATATTGACCTTCGAAGCTTTTTCTTACCATACTTATATCACCAGCATTGAAGGGAGTCATATTCCTATCAACTAAGTTAACAGACCGCATGGGCTCAGAACCAAAGAGCCGATCAGTGGCTTGCCCCGATATAGCGTTAAAAGTAGGATTATTGTCCCAAGGAGAAACAGTCAGGGATGAAATTCCAGATAGTGGCCTGCTTGTCACAGCTTCTATTGCTTGTCTTTTGTTGCTGAACGGTTCTGACCCGGATGCATCCATAAACCATTGATGACTACGTTTAGGTTCTAGTTTGGAAGAATTGTCATAGTTGATATCCCCATTAGTGACAGCTCCTCCATCTCTCGGCATCCAAAAGTCCTTAGGTTGGAAAGACTGCCAAAACCATTTGCTTAGACAGGCATTTAGCCAAGTGACAAGATCTAGAGCTTAGCATGAGTAAATTTAGAAATAGAAAATGAGAGCAGCAAAAGAACCTGGATGAGAAATTCCAGAAACATCTGAAGTCATAATCACGTGAATTCGCAGAAGAAAAGTAAATAAAGGTGTGAAACGTGGCAAGGCTATACAAGAATTATGCATGATAAAAGAAACGAGAGCATGCTCTTCATTTCTATCCTGAACTACCATTGAGAAACTAAAAGGAATGACGTACAAGATAAGACAATTCACATAAACTTTGCATTTCATGCTGGCACAGGCAGGAACTTGCCAAGGAGGTTGGGGGAAAAAGGAATTTGAAAGTGTATGGCTACATATACACATAAAGAGGCAACGGTTCGGACATCAAGTATCAGATAAAACTCAGACGATTCAACAATGCCAAACAAAAGCAGCCTCTTCACATTAGAAAAACAATCGAACCCGAAAGCGAAAAAGGCACATCACTCGTCAATACCATAATCTTCGCAAACCCATCAGATAAAAAAGAAATCAAAACATTTAAAAATGGCCGCGCAAGCACCCACTATTTCACGCGACGCGAACAGGACATTCGCACAAAAAAAAAAAAAAAAACTCGAAAGCGGGGTTCCCCAAGTTACCATTTTTCACCGCACGGAGGACAAATTCCACAGCTCGCGAAGCACCACCTCGCGCGGTGAACCAGAAAACGATCAAGTAAAAGAGCTCCCAGCGCCCGACCAAGTCCTTCCCCTGTCGCAGCAACCCTGTCCGAAACATACACCTTCTTCAGCACCACTCGGAAGTAGAAGCGGATTCACTCATCGATCACCCTAAATAAAGCATACTCGATTCCAACAAAACCAAACAGCGCCGAAGCCGCGAATCCAGCATGCGCAATGTGCAGAAACCAACCCAACCCCCGATCAAACTCCGCGCGCAAAACACACGACCGGGAGCAAGAAATGCCGATCGAGAATACCAAAAGCTCCAACGATCGAACCTTCCGTCGAGCGAACGGTTGGCGTCGCGCGCATGCACCGGGAAGGGAAACCCCCCGCCCCCGTGGGTTGCGTAATGGGAGATCAAACCCTAGAAACTCAAACGGCACAAGACATCTTGCCACCGGCGGTACCTTTTCCGGCGACGGAACCGATGTCCGGCGAGGCTCCCCGGCGCCGGAGGGAGATAAAAATCGGTCCTTTTAAAATTGGGAAATTCGCCGAGTGAGGAGGAGGGGACTTCTATACAGTTCGCTGGAGACGGGAGAGGGAAGAAGCACGCTGCTGCTCCCCCTGGGGTTTTAGCCTGGGACGGTTATACGCTGCGGCGCGGCCCACCGTAAACCTTCTGGGTCTCCCGCGGCGCGACCGTACACGTGTCCCTCCGATTTGAACGGGCCACGTTGGTGCAGCTTTTCGCGGTCTTTTGAGTTTTGGGCCGTGTACTGTTCGCGGGGTTCCATGCGGGAAGCTTTCGAAGCCAATTTGACCAGTAAAAAAAGAAAAACCAAAATATCCGTATTTTTATATCATAAATATAAAAATATATATATGTCTTTTTATTGGTATATACTATATAGATATGGAATATATATAGGAGTTTATTAGAGGGCTATTGAGGTGCAAAAGGAATTGAAATTGTTGACTTTTGGATGGATGGGAAGAATATTTTAAAATAAATATGTGGCTAGATGTTTTCACATATTCACTGCAGGACATGGTAACATAGAACATAGTGGTGAATAATGAATATGGCTAGCATTGTCTTTCATAAGATCACAATGACGAGCCTTCTAGAGAGCAAATATCTGAACGTCTAATCTCTTAAATATTTATTACCTTGTGCGGATAGATTTTCCTGCTTTCGGCGCCTCACTAAAGCTGCAATGATAAAGCACGTACCGTTACAATTAGACTCCACAATCATAGCCCGAACCCGCTTATTCTGTAATAGATGAAAAAGTTTTCAGGTAAATGCATTGGTCAACCCGTTCCATCCTTTTTCCTTCTTATTAAAGAGTACAATTAACGTACTCATCCTCGTCCTTATCTTACACGTCATCATGATGCCCGAATTAAAGGCGATTCTCTGCTCTGAGGGAATCCATAGATATTTAAGACGCGGCCATCAATCTTTGACTATTCTCGTTAGGAGTATAGGAAGATGACGGGGTGGCGGCAATCGATATGCGTGGTTCATAACTAGCAAAATTATTAAAAAAAAGTTCTTAATTTCTTACAATTTTATTAATTTGGTTATAATTCTTTCAATTATACCATAACAAGTTTCACGTTTTACCAATTAAATCTACACAATCAATCTTAATCGGAAATTATTAATGTGGACACCGGTCATTTTATGTAGCATAATTTATATTGATGTTCACAAATTTTGATAATATATTAACATTTTTTCAAATTATTTATTTATTTATTCTTTTTTGTTTTTAACTATGGCTGGGTGAGGGCAGCAAAGCCTTCACTGGCCACTAGCAAGGACCAAGAAGCCCTCACCCTTGTGGCTGCAATAAGAAAAAGTAAAGAAAAAATTGAACAAAAGAAAAATAATAAAAATTAAAAATATTATTAAAAGTTATTAATGTCAGCATTGGCCGTATTACATAAAATAGCTCACATATACATTAACAATTTTGCAACCAAAATTGATTAAATAGATTCAATCGACAAAATATTAAAATGTTTATAACTCAATTTTAGCACAATTATAAGATGTGAGACTGAATTGGTAAAAGTGCAACATATTTATTATTTTTTGGTAATTTTTCCATTCATAGTTAGTTGTTTTGTACAACCTAAGAGAGAGAAAGATTATCAATTTAAAGTGGTACACTTTACACGTGATTTTATTTTTTAAGGTAAGAATTTTAATGGCATAGATAGTCATTATTTAAATCACTAGATCTAGATTAATAAGCCATCAATCAAAGCCCATAATTGCTCCTAGAGAGCGGAGAAATATCGTTCTACTTGGATTTTCATGCATGCATGCATGTGGCGTCAATAATAAGGGCAAATACATTGTCTTGGATCCATACTAGAATCTCAAAATTCAACTTATGTAAGTATCACATTAATTAGAGGACAAAGCTGATCTCAAAATTGATGATGGAGATCTTACGTTAAGTCACTCAATGTACGATGAATCAAAAGCATATTGGATTACACTTTTTTTAAGGAAGCAAATTAAAAGAAATTATGCCGCAATGACCTTTATACACTACAAGAAGGAAAAATAATTATAGTATTTAATGACTGAAAAAATTATCCCAAAAAATCTAGATTGGTTGCCAAGCCTGAGTACATATTCATCATCCAAAAAGGAGCTACACAAATCGAAATGTGTCACTAGAAGTCCGTAAAGAGGATGAATTCATTCAGCCTTATTGAAAAGTACAACAAAAAAACTTAAATCAAATATATTTAAAGAGCTTGCAAAAAATCAAAATTTCAAGGCTTCATCATTCCTGTCCTTCTTCATGCTGGGGGCTACATCAAGTAAAATGCATAGGCCCATCCATTTTGATACCCAAGTCACTTATATGCTTTCTTTTAAATTTTTTGATAAATATAAAAGAAGAAGAACAACAAAGATATCGCTCCAGGGTGCGAAACGTGTATAGTGAAATTGTAACTGATTGGTGGGCTTTCTTTAATATATTTCCTTTTCTTTTTGGTGATTGGTGAGCTTAAAATTGAGCTTTAGGGGCATGAACAGTCAAACTATATCTCAATTGTGGACATTTGGATATAGTTGGACCAAAAATGAAAATTGCCATGGACAGATGCTCTTCGGCGAGTCAGCGATTAAGTTAATAATTCCCAACTTTTAAAAATTTGAAAATATTAGTAATTTCGAGCAATTGAGTGTTGACATGTGAATCCACTAACGTTTTTTCATAATTTTGTAAGTCGAATAACATTTTTAATATAAACCTTTACTTTTTGTTTTTTGGTCAAACAAACATACCCTAAATCCTTACCAAAAAATAAAAATAAAAACATACCCTAAACTCATGAACGGTGACAATTTATCCACATATTTCGCTAACAAAATCCAATGCATTATACCACCGCTTTGGTGGCCGTGATGGTTTTGGGCTCTCTCCCACTCATGAAGGGGAGGAGTTCGAATTCCCTCACGGTCGCTTGGGGTCTTAAGTGGGACGCCGGGGGTGGTGGGTCCTCCCACTTACGTGTCCCTCTAGGTTTACTTGCTGGCTGCCGGCTGTACGGGGTTCTTGGGTCACCAAAAAAAAAAAAGCCAATGCATTATTATTCTTTGGGAAAAACAGAGCCTCAAGTCAAATTTAGCGGCCGAATTGCGGGTTCCAATCATAGAAAAAATAGGGAAATACCTAGGAATGCCTTCAAACTAGGGTCAAACCAAAAAATAAATATTTGTCCGAGTTCTTGTCAAAGTTGACAGAAAATTAGAATGATAGAAAGAGAAACTGATCTCAAAGGGCAGCAAAGAAATTTTAATCAAAATAGTTGTTCAAGTAATACCATAATATGCCATGGCCATTTCAAAATCCCTATATCCATTTGTAGAGCAATGAAGAATAGAGTATCATCATTTGGGTGGAAACGGAATGCAACAAAGAACAGCATACGTTAGAAAAAATGGGAGAACCTAAAAGCAAGGAAGGATTGTGGGGGTCTAGGCTTCGGAGATTTAGTACATTTCAACACATCGATATTGGGAAAGCAAACTTGGTGACTAATCAACACTTTAGATGCGTTATGGAGCAAAATTTTCAAAGGCATTTACTTTTCAAAATGAGATTTATGGAGTGCACAGAAAAGTCCTTGACCTTTTTGGGGGTGGCAAAGCATTTTAGTAGGAAGAGATGTTATAGAACTAGAAGTTAAATGGGAAGTTGGGGATGGAAGAACAATCAGAGTAAGGGAAGACAAGTGGCTGACTTCCGGAAAAATTGGAGGACTAGCAAACCAAAATTACCCTCGCCTGATTAAGGACTTAATTGATATCAACTCAGGCTAGTGGAATACCCTCAATATCATTTTTTAGGAAAGAATTGTCAACAAAATCACAGCAACCCCTTGAGTTTGAGCAGCGGACCTGATAAACTTGTGTGGACAATGAACAATGAACAATGCGGGGATCTATCAAGTAAAGAGTGGCTACAATATAAAACAAGCTTGGGAAAGTGCCAAAATAAAGTAACAACCTTCAACATCCTACCAAGCCCCTAAATAGCTATGGAACAACATCTACAACTTATAGATCTTCCCAAAAGTTTGATTCCTTGTGAAGCATATGCAACAATACAATCCCAACAAACGAAAACCTACACCTAAAGAATATCATACCTAATCCAACTTGCTTATTGTGCGGCCAAGCCCCAGAGATGGTGGAACGCATTTTCACTCGATGTGAATGGACAAAAGACATATGGTTAGATCCCAAAATGGTAACACATGACTCTCCTACAATAATATCTAGAACAACAAATGAGTTTGTGATTTCCTTCCTCTAACTTGGACCCAAAGCTGAAAGCTCTCTTCGCGAGGGTCTTAAGGGAGATTTGGAAGGCTTGGAACAATTTGATTTTTCAGGGGAGGAGGCCATACCCGAGATCTATCATCGAAGAAGCCACTTCTATCGTCCATCTTTATGCAAAATGGCGTCCCAAGGGGAAGAAAGGCAAAACGCGACCAATGCCGGGATAGATGAACTAACCTACCGCCGCCAAATTTCTTTTAAACTGAACGTTGATACCTCTTGGTGCAACACGACAATGTAGGGATCGGCTGCTGGAATCTGTAGAGATGAACAGGGAAGCCTCGTTGACGGTTTTGCCAAGAAGATCCTTGCTTCTCGATATTGATTGCGGAGACCCTAACCATCTGTGAAGCCTTGTCGTGGCTAGGGCAAAAAGCGTGGAGGACAGTAAGTACAGCTGCATGAACAGAACTAAATTCATCTGAACAACTTCTACGTGTGGAAGTCATATCCGACAACTCTCAAGCAGTGGAGGGCATAATGGGCCGGCTAGAAACCCCTTGGGCTGCATGGTCCATAATTGAAGATTGTGGGAGTTTAATGGGCCAACTACATGGGGTCAGTTTAAAATATGAGCTTAGAAATGCAAATCAAGTCACAGATTGAATTGTCAATATCAACACGAATGAATTCTCTACCACTGAATTGGAAAAAGAGCCCCCTTTCCACTATGTTCAATTTTATTTCTTGATCTAGAAACTTTATGTTTAGCAATGGAAAATTTACTTTCTGACCGAAAAAACAAGAAAAACTTTATGTATCTTGAGCAAATTCCTTATGTTGCCTCCCTTGCAAGCTAAACTTCCATGTTGTCCAAACATATTACCCATACTTTTTTGTTTTTTGGGACTAAAATCTCGTGGGCTGTCCACACGGTCTTCGGCATTGGGTTAATAAGACCAACAGAGCAATATAGGAGTCGGAATTTATCTATTCGAGACGGGCTTTCTCACAAAAAGTATAGTAAGTACAATTTTTCATAATTTGCAGACCAACTATCGAAAATTTATTCACGCAAAAGTGTAAATGCGAACCAAGAGTTATATATTAGAGTTATCGTTACTAATTCGTGGAGCATTTCCCTCCACGTTAAGCGATCGATCACGGTCTCTGCTGCGAGTTCGGTCAAACGGGCCACACAAAAAGAAAAAGAAAAAGAGAGACAAAGTCAACTGTCCCTTTAATTGACAACTGTACTTATGGATCCTTCTGATAGTTGTCAAAAAAACAAAACAAATGGCGAGTTGCGGCCCCCACGAGTCGTACGCTACCCCGCTCATCGCCATGTCCGTCCACGCGCGCCACATGCAGCCTCGCTCGTCTCGGTCAGCCGGTACGCATGGCGTTACGTCATCAGGGGGAGGCCTGGGTTGGCGGGGGAAGAAGGGAAAGAGAAAGGGCATGCAATATGACGTCATGGCCACCTCACCGTGACCTAACAAATAGACAAATCGGCCCCCCGAAACCCTATCCCACGTCCCGTCAATCTCGAATTTGAGCACCACCAATCTCGCAGGCGATTAATGGATGATATATCGAATTCGGACATCGAAAATACGAGTAGATGAATATCGCAGTACTCCCAAATTTGAATGAAATATCACTATGAAAATTGAATAAACGAACCGAAATATCCACAGGAGATCCATCGCCAAAAAAAAAAAATCTGAGCAAAAAAGGCTCTACAGACCGTGTCGTCTACGTATGTATCATGTATGTGCGATCTAGGTACGGTAATCAACTATACGACGTAACAGTCGATGACGGGAGGAGGAGCCGGCGTCTTCGTCCCTAAACGAAACTCCAGGTCGCTCTCGTTCTCCATCGGCGTCAGGTTCAGGTCCAGCCACAGCACCCTCCCGCTGTTCGTCTTCTTCACCACCGGCGCCTGCGAAGCCGGCGACACCGCCGAGATCTGCGCCAGAGGACGAGGGGGAGGAGCCATCGCCGCCGCCGTCGCCGTCGCCGTCGCCGTCCGGGCCCCCTCGCTCATCGCGGCTCGGTGCCTCCTCATGTGGCCCCCCAGGGCCTGCCCGATCGCGAACTCGAGGCCGCATATCGAGCACTCGTGCGTCTTCGGCTTCGCGGGCGAGGCCGACCCCTGCGACTGGGACGAGTCGTCGCCGCCGGCGGAGGACAGCCTCGGCTTCTTGTGGCTGGCCCGGTGCCCGCCGAGGGCCTGGAACGACGAGAACTGCCGGTTGCAGGTCTTGCACTCGAAGACTCGGCTCGGCATCGAGTGGTCCACGACGGACTCGAACTCGACCCCGCGCGAGAGCAGCATCAGGCAGTTCGCCATGGCCATGCTTTCGAACTCTCTCTTCATCGCCATAAAGGAAACCCTAGTTCTTTTTCTTTTTTTGGAGAAATCTGTCGTGGAGAGGTGAAACGAGGAAAGACGAATGGCCAAAAAAAATTCATGGAAAAAAGAGGCGTGTGATTTGCCGGTATTTATAGCCGGGGTTCTACTGGTTGAGTGGAGGCGACTTGAGAGACTGGTTGAAGTTAGCTTCTCTTGTTGACCTTCTAGAATGACATTTATGCCCTCCTTGCTTGTACAGTAAGTCAGCAATGACTTAATCCTGATCCTACAATGAGAAAGGTAATAATATAATAAGAAATTTTAAGTACTGGATACCCAATTACATATTACCACATATTTAAATCCATGAATTCAGTAATTCTAAGTGTTTCCAAATTTAACAGGCGGAAATATTGGCCGAATTCACGGTATTTTACGAGTCAAGTGTATTGATCGTATCGGAACGAGTGGCTCAAATGATGCGTATGGATGCGCCTAGCCGGGTCAATACGAGTGAAAGAGAGAGGGGGGAACAAGTCGTGAGTGGCGAGCACTGAAGGAATAAGGCGGTTTGAATGTTCAAGCGCTCCCTCCTTCTGGAAGAATCTAACGGTTCTTCGTCCTTTGTTTTTCTTTTGCTGGAGAAGCAGAGGTAGGAACCAGGAATGTTATGCTGGTGTGAAAGAGATGGGGGGGCTTCGAGTCAGCAAAAGGGAAAAATGTGGGCACGACTTTGCCAATTCGTTCGAGTTGGTGGAGACACATAATTTGGACACCAAACCACGTGGAAATACGCGGACGGAGGCGAATCGCATTAATTAGAGCGCCCTCTCAGTGAAACATTGAGAAGTTACGCGGATATTTCGAACCTTGGGTCCAGGGGAAATTTCATACGGGTATATCCTCCGATAGGTGATACAAATGTACCCGCACGCCACGGTGCGCGCAACCAATATAAGCGGAGTGTGTTAGCGCATTGTTCATAATAGTCACGATAGAAGGAACCGACTGGTGATTTCTTTCAAAGTTAGTCAACGACGCGCATGTTACTCGGAAGATAAATGCAGATTCTAGGATATGTGCTTTCCATGTTTTGGCATTTTACATATATGGATGATATCTTATATTGGTAGGAAGTAAGGAGTGCTCTTGGATTCAACATAGGTATGTCAGGGTTTTGTTTTTACCTTTTCTTTTTTCTTTTCTTTTTTTGGGGGGTTAATCATCGCGTTGAGATTTTGTTAAAAGTGCTCTAGTGGCACTTGCTAAGTAATCAATTAAGGAAACCTTAAATGCATTGAATCTACTTCTATACAATCAATATTTAGAAAATTAGGTGCTTTCTCATTAAGTACACCATGTTGATGTCCTTCGAATATTCATTATTGCAATACCCCGTTATTGCCCTTGAATATATACCGGTGTCTTATTATATAACATCTCATTATTCCTTCAATTATTCCACAACGCATTTTAGCTGACCATGATGAGATTCTTTGAAAAAATTCATATAATTTCGCGAAGAAACCGTGTTGTACATTGAATGGCCCCATCCATGGGGGAAAAGCCAACTCCAAAAGCATCTTGAGTGGCCTTTTTCTCTCTTGTTTATTCGAGGAAGCTCTACAAACGTGGAAAATTCATGATCTTAAATCTTTTTTTTTTTTTGGGAAATATAATGTAAAACGCGTCCATGGTCATCATTTATATATAGAAAATCTATGGAGGTACATCTTTATTTGAATTTCCTCGATGGTTGCCAACGATAAAGGCACGTGGGAGCCCCCCATGTTTCGCGTCGTAATTCATGGGCGAACAGCTCGCTTTCTCCCCCTCTCGGCATATATTCTCTTCCTTAAGTTCAAACATGGGTCTGCATGCGAACCCGGAGAAAGCTATTCATCCGTGGATCGCAAGTTCACTAGTTTAAGACCGGAAGCTGAAATCAAAACTGATGTCGGGTCAAAAGATGTCGCCGCAGAGCCTCTATGCTCGGTGGCTTGGAAGACTCCATACCAAAACCCTAGATCGAATACTAATCAATTTCACACTCGTGAAACAGCGGAAAGATAAAAGCTTTTCCCCTCTTCTTTACGTGGGGTTTTTTTTATCTTTCTTCTTCCCCTTTTGTGTCTATCCTCACGCAAGGTCTCGCTCTCGCACGCACAGGAAAAGATCAGACGGTGGGCCATAACATCACCCCGTACGTCACGAAGCTAAGCTAACGTACCGGTACACGATCTTAAGTCAAAAGAGGATTAGTCGAGACAGTTTCAGTCGATATCTACGTTCAAACTTCTCATGCATGACGTGTCGAAGCATGGACCCAGCTCCCCAAGGTTATCTCTACGCAACCACTCCATCATCAGTTCTAGGGTTTTTTCAGGACGCGATCGAACAATCTTGGTTTTGTTGAACTGGAAAAAGCTTCACGGAAAAGGTGTCTGGTTTGAACCCGACGACTGGTTTATCTTGAGACGGATGGCTTTGAGTTTGTAGGTGTGAAGTAGTTTATCAATTTCCAACAGGTTTCGCCAGTCAAACATTGGTGTTCAACTAGTCGGCCAATTAAACAATTAGATTGCTCTTTTGACTATGTATCTTTGAGCAAATCCCTCGCTTAAAAGCTACCACATAATATTTTTATAATCTCATATGCATTTGATGAAAATATGACTGTTTTTAAAAATCTCACAACAATCTATGGGTAAATTGACAATTTCGTTATCTATTCATTATACATGGCTAACTCATACTCAAAATTATAAGGAAAACGAGACTTACGCATTTTCAAAAGTTTCGTGCACTATAATTGATAGATCTCATCTATCACATCATCAGTCAAGAAAATTCAATTCATCTAAATATTGTCTTTTAGATAAATATTTATTGATTTAACTTGTTCCACTGTCTTTCTTCGCTTTGATATGTGTCATGATAAGAAAGAAACATTGACTTTTAAAAGGAAATGCTTTCTTGCGCGTGACAAAGCTGCTGCTGCTTCTTATCTACAACATGCAACCCTAATACTGATTCCTGAAGAAGTTTCTTTTCCGGGGCTATTTTTCAACACGCATGTAAGAACCCTAAGATAGCTACTTTCTTCCCTTTCATGGAAAGATCTCAACAAATTAATGGAGGACTAGCGGAAGCAATTCTTCCGCCCACGGCACTGTTCTTGAATTATTCGTTTGGCATGCGGTTGCCACGAAGTAGGAAAAAGCAATGTTTCAGAAAACAGAGCATTAAATGGCCAAGAAGCTAGTCAATCAGACAGCTCCAGCCAAAACAACATAGATTAGCAATCACTCTTTAACCAGTTAATCACGCTTACGGAGCTCCAAATAAAGAAAAGAATGTCAATCACGCTTCTTCAGTACCATGGTTTGAATCTTTTTACAATTTTATAACGAGACATCAAATGAAATTTGATCTGTGCTTATATATGAACGGTTCAAAAGAATGCGTGGATTTAGCCGGCGTTAGCCCTGTTTACATATTGTATATATAAGTTATGACAGTATACTTTCACAAGTCCTGGTGTTATGCGAGTACACTTGGGCCAGATTTCACTATTATTAAGTGTACAATAGAATTATGCAAGCGGTGCGAAAAGTTTAGAACACATTAGCTTCAACACGTAATATCTAGCCACCTTTTACCAAATATTTTTGTAACTATGGCATTGGATTGGAATTAATAAATCTCACCTAAGTTCGCCTACAAGATTATGACCGCTCTATATTGTGGATGGTGATAAGTTAGACGCAGGAACGTATTAGTTCGGTGTCTTAAGACTTGCCAATTTCAGAGCAGAGAAACAAAGGCTAAAATTTCAAGGATCTTTCTCGTCATGGAAATTCATGGACAAATCTCGAAGTTATTTTTACATGGAGAACTTATTGCGTAACAGTCTTTAATGTATTGTGAGAATAACAGTCTATTCTATATTATAAAAAACACAAAAAATTATAAATTATTATGAGATCCACTTATTCAAGAATTTGTAGTTCACAATATACGGTTATTCTTATAGTACTCTAAGAATTGTTATACTAGCAAAGTCCTTTTACATGTATAATTTATTTTTGAGAGGGAGATAAAAATTCACTTTTCATCGAAGTGTTGATCTTATTAACAAAGTAATCAAGAAAGGCTCATCAAGTAAGAGATTTCAAGTTGGATTTCTAAAGTGGTGCAAAATCTTGTGGGCAAACCATTAAAGTAATATGTAAGAATCCCTTTCGAAGTGTGTGGCCTTCGTTTGGTAAGATCCAAGGACAATGGCTATCATATTCTTATCGACAGATTAGTCTAATCCAAGGACAATGGTTATCATATTCTTATCGACATATTAGTCTAATCTTGATTCCGTTTACTAATTCAGTGATTAAGAAAATGTATATCTTTTCATTAACAGTGACCCCGTCAATCTTTTTTTAGCCAAAACCCTATCACCGAACCACACACTAAAAACTCCCAAAAAAAAAAAAGAAAAAGAAAAGAAGGGTTACGTTAGTATTAAATAGACAGCTTCTAGTAGCGGGATCACTACTAGGGTCTCTATATACTATTCACCACGAATTTCTCACTCCCATTTTAAAGACAACATTCTAGAAGAAGAACCGGTGGCCCAGGTTTTTCAAACAGTCAGTGCCGTGCAACGCAATTCGTATTTTAATTCTCACATAAATCGTTCCGATTCTACTGCTAATTAAGTCATTTTGCTTACTAGTTCGTTGTTGTAGCTTGGTGCCATATTTGTCAAAGTCCTTTCAAGCTTTTATTAGGGTTTCGAGAATCTGACCCCGTCCTGAAAAAATCGTTAGTTGATAGCTTGGTGGAGTTGGATTCATCTAGTGTTGACTCTTGATCGGTTGGATTAAACTTATGCGTTCATATCATTAAAATGACCACATCTTTGATGATAACGTCTCGTTGACTATTCTATGGCGTTTGATGAAGAGCTGTCGATGAGGATGGCAATAAAGTCTAGGTTTCAGCTTGTTTCCCAGAATTTGCACTCTTCTTGTTCCATGGATGAGACCGGTTTGGCACATAAACTCCCTTAATCTGAACATACACATGGGAATTAAAAAAAACCCTAATTCAAAAACTTCAAGTCAATCCTACGTGGGAAAATGGAGTGGGAAATATAAGTTCAATTGCAGATGTACCTTCTTTAGCCTAGAGCATGAAAAAGTTAAAGTAATGATAATTGAACCACTCCTCTATATAACTTGGCGTGTTTGGATTCAGTCCATTGGCTAATGACCTAAAATTAACCTGGGAAAAAAAAAACCCATGACTTATGTAACTAAAACATTATAGATGCAGCATGATACCAACCAAACCGCACAGATCCATTAAAATCCGGTTCACCTACACCAGATAATTTCAATGAACTATGTTATATAATTCGTATCATGCTAAAACAAGGAATTTTTTTCTGTTAGCACTTGCCCCAGATTATATGAATGTGACATCCTTTGCTTGTTGGAGTAGAAATCAAACATCAGGTAAGGCGTGCGAAAGTAGTTCTGTTGCTCATAATTGAATATATATGCCCCGATGATTTTCTAACATATAAAGTTGGCAATTTGCTGACTTTATACTCCCTGTCCAAGAGCCAAACGTGGGAGGAAACATGCGTGATTAAGCCAATTAAGCTCATGGTTTAGTCTAGCTAGCTAAGTCAAGTAACTTGGCCGATAAGAAATACTGGCAAAATCGAATTTCGTTTAGTGGAGAAGGTATCTGGCTCTGCTTAAGCGTCAGCACTGTCCTCAGCAGACGCAAAATCTTTTAATGGCGCTCTCTAGACTTTGTGTGCAAGTTCCTTCTGTGTATTTTTGAAGTTGTTGCTCAGCTTGGTAAGCAAGAATAGTGACTGCTGATAGATGATAGGAGCAGGAAAAACAAGTGATGATAATGACATCTGAGCATGAATAGCTACATACATGGAAAAGTGCAAATAAGAGTGTCTATTCTATTGTTTTTTTTTTCGGTAAGGAAGTGTCTATTCTATTGTTTTCGACTGGGTTTGAATGTATGTGGGGTTGGGTTGGTCCACCAGCGTACCTCTCCTCTATTTCTAAAACTTTTGCTTTTCAACGAAACTTGCGGGGGAGTTTGCCTTCTCCTTCTCCTTGTAGTTTTGAGTTCGAATCTTGTTGGAAACTCTCCAAATGCAACATACCGATATGAAGGATTGCACTCTTGAGATAGTCCACAGAAATGTATGCGAAAGCAATATAAAATATAGAACACAAAAAATAAAACTTCCCCCCTTAAGTTTGTGAAAAATAACAATTTGTGTGTGCTATAGATGGTAATTTTTCACTTTAACCTGATAGTGAAATTGATTCAACTTTGGAGTAAATGCCAATGTTTGTCATTCTGAACTCAAAATATAAAACAACATCATATTTGGCTCAAATATCAAAATTTTAGCTCGCGTTTCATCTTGTACATGAGGTCCGTGATGGCATTTCACAAGCTCGAGATTTATCTACTAAGCTTGGGCCTTCTCATCATGGGAAAAAAAACTCTATATTACCAATTTGGTGACGATATTGCTAATCTGAAAATTAAGTTAGGTCCATGTTTGATTACATATTATTGTGGCACTATGTGTAACAACAACCACATAAGTTAGGCACTCTCAAGGGAAAGAAATGATAATGACAATAATTTCGCCTTAGCGATCCCACATTTGAATTTATAGGGCTAATGCATAATCCAATATAAGCAATGAATTCGAAACTCATTTCCATTTTTAGAAAGTTAGGTTGCATATACATACTATTTTACACGAGGCAGTATTGCCAGCTCTAGTAGTTGCTTAACTTGCCAAAATTATGTAATGCCTTTAATGTTCAAATTTAAGGGTAAGGCGTGGAATCAAACCTATCCTCCTTCTCCCGCCCTCGTGTGAAATGAGTTTGAAATACGTGTACATAGAGAGCACCGTGCGTATACTTATTATAATTCCACTAGAGACATCTACGTCGTCTATACAAACTCTTGAGTACCAAACAGAAAATGCAGGTCTCAACCACTAACACAACACGTGTCAATCAATTGGAAAAACGTATAGTTTATGAGATAATACGTAGGTAGAAGATATAAGGTAAGCAATGACGATGGAGTGAAAGGAAATTCCTTTTCTTTTCATTGGTTGGTTTAGTTGGCCAAATATTGCGAGCTAATTAATTAATTGAATCGTGAGAATAAATAAATTATATATAATGTGATATAGCTGGGGGAGTCTAGCCGCCGCACTAGCCTCCGCGGTACCTGCCATGTGAGCCAATTCACATTCTCGTTGAGCCCTACTTTTGTTTCGTTCACACGGCGGTTATGTTCGTTAGGTGGACGGTAGAAGGAGCCATCTTTGATGCCTATTTTAATGAACGGCGTCTTAGCAATGTCTAGTCAAAGTTTGACCAAATATAACTTGCTCACTAGTGATAATTATATAATAAAAAAAAGGCTGGGGAAACCGTCCTTCCTTTTTTTTCTTCTTTTTTTTGGTCCAAGGGAAACTGTCCTTGAATAATAGACGAAAAATATTGCGTAAAAGAGAGACCAAAAAAAAGAAATTATTTGGATTACGGGTCTCTATCTCTCTCTTTTATTTGTGTTCACATAACCTCAACGTGTGGCATGACGTCAATTCATAAATTTTGGATTTTTATTTTTTTTTGCCTTTCCCTCTTTTGTGTTTTTTTTTTCACCCTCTTTTACAAAGTATAAAATTCAGGAACTGTACGATTCCACGTTGACTGAGCAGCTTTTAGTCACATGTTGACTAACGAGAACCATTTTTATATGTTTTTTATTTTGTGGTTGCCAAGAATAGAGATATTTTCATGTGAGGGGTGAGTCTGAATTACCAAGAACATGGGGGAGGTTCGGTGGGCCTGCACTTTTAATTGATTAAATCAACTAATTAGTTAGCTTTTAATCTATTAGTTTAAGCTCTGGTTGGAAGAGGAATAATTGATTTCGGAAGTTCGCCGAACCCTTTCCTTGATTATTTTCAATTTTGTCCGGCGACAAATGACGAGATCTGCCCGAAAAGTTCGCTGGTTTCTGATTTAAAAAAAAAAAACAATTACTTAATTAATACGAAGATGATTAACCATAACCTCTAATTAATAAGATCATTTTCCTCAATGTTTCATTGTCATGGTCTGGAAATCGTCGATATCCTCGCATAGAAAACGCCTTTGATATCTGAGAAAAACTGTGAATCTTGCTCTCGTTTATACCCGACACTCGCGGTTAAGTGGGAAATTGCTAAATGCAAGCGATTAAATTGCATCCTCGACCGTAGATATCAGTAGGGTCCATTCGATCTAAGTGCCGAGGCACGGGATCAATCCGTCGATCCTCGGTTTACTACGTTAGCATTCGTTCAGATCTGGTGCGAATTCCTTCTGACCATTTCCGAGGAAGTAAGATTCAATCAAAGAGACCAAAAAGAAAGCAATAACCCCACTCGTTTTTCACTCTCGAATTGGTCTCCTCCGCCGACCAAGAAGCATTCAATTCCAAAACACATGTTGGAGAACAGCTATGGACCGGCAAATCACTCCTCATTAAGTCCCCAATCAAGAGAAGAAATCGTGGTAACTTCTCTTTTTCTTAAAGGCCGAGGAAATTGGAGTAATATCCCTTTTCTTTGATGAGTACCGGGCTACAGACTAGTCGATCACGAGATCGGACTTCATTCCGTCATCTTTGAACCCTACACATACCAAATCATTCCAAAGAATGTAGTCAAGTCTTGAGACAATTTGAACAGCTAAGCTAGTGGGAATCTCCTGTTGCCTTGCTTTTCACTCTTCGAGACGAGACCAACTCAAAAGAGCGCGTCAAAAAGCGAAATCATGAACTCCAGGGAATGCATTTGTAATCCCTATCTGACATGAACAGCAAGCATGAGAAACTAGCTAACAGTCTCCTTGTTTTCTGATCAGATGAACTAGAAGAAACATATGAAACACCTGCATGCACGTGTATATCGCATCTAATCACATCGATGAATAGTCACAGGCACCACATCTGCATGCTCTATAAATCTTCATTCACAGCCAAAGTAGAAAGACAAAAAGTTCAAGATCCATGTGAAGTTCGTGGCACCAACTACGGGATGGGATACTATTTCCTACTCGGTTTCGTTTATGCCAAGCGTTCGAGCTAACCTAGTATTCGCATGTTGATTTTAATACACAAAACCAATGAGTAGCCGCCAGATTCTGATAGTAGTTGTCTTTCCCCCTCAATTCCCTTATCCTAAGCCACCGAGACAACCAGTATAAACCCACAATTTTGCTGATCAATTAACAGAAAAAGATAAAGATTTTGCCCAGTATTGCGACACAGGCAACCAACCCAAATGCTAAAATCCAGAGGATAAAAAAACTCGCGAGCGTCGAGGATTGGACTACAATTCATAGACTTTCGCCTGTAAATGTCGAACGGAATATCCCAACAAAGCAATAGAGTACAAGCGGAACGAAACAGCAGCAGCATAAACGCAGAGCTTACATCAACAAAGGCATTGGTTACTGGTTAGGGTAATTGCTGCTAACTTCACAATGACGAGCACACGATCAAGCTCTTCTTTTGATCGAAACCCGAGATTCATTCCCCGGCATCGACATCGCTCCGGTCGGCGTCCCCGAATTTTTGCTTGAAGGAATCCTGCTTCTGCATCCACATCATATGCCCCTGCGAAAGCCCAAAACCCGGGACTCAAATTTTCAAATTCAAATCGGACGCTTCGCGCCCACGCTGCTTCCAACCGCAATTCAAACACTCAGCGATCCAATCGAGATGACGCGGGCTATGCAGACAAGGCGTTCGTGCAATTTACAGCTTCCGAGGATTGGGCAATTCCATACGAGAGATCATTCAGATTAGCGAAGGAGAGGGAGAGGCACCTGGAGAGCAGCAGCCCAGGCAATGAGGCAGGAGGCGAACCAGAATTTCTTGTCCTTGAGGAGTTGCTTCACTTCCATTTTTTTCTCGATCCTTCAAAACCCTAAACCCATTTCCTCATGCGAATCGATCGAAACTTCGTTTGTCTTCCTTCCCCGTTCCGCCATTTTACGCAATTCAGGCAAACTACTGAGATTTTCTGCGATTTGGGCCCAAAAAAGATTCGAGAACCTAACTGGGTGGGCTTGGGCTGGAAGTTGGAGACCAATAAGTTTGGAAAAGAGACAACGAAGAGGGGGATAATTGCGATATTCCAAAAAAACTAATGGTCAAATGAGTTTTAAAATTTAAAATTTAATTACTTTAATCCTAAATTTTTTTACAATTTTCCATTGTAGCCATTTTTGTTAACTGTGAGAAAAAATTACTGAGTGAATGCCAATTGTCTTATATGGCACCGGCGATATTGCTATACCTTTTCAACCATTGTCGAGACCCTAATGATTAGTGGAGGGAAATAGGTGAAAAGGTAATTCAGAAAAAAAAAAAAGAAGCTAAAATCGTTCACATCAGTAATTTCCAATTAAAATTAGCCGAAATGGTTACATTGAAAAATGGTCAAAAGATTTAGAATTAAATTGATCAGATTGAAAAAAATTTAGACTTGAATTAGTTGCAGTATAATATGTTTAAGAATTTTTGGATAATTTTCCTGATATTATCCCGTTTCAAATTTTCTTATGTATACATTATTTTCGTAACTATAGATACATTTTTAATTCTTATGCATATACATAATTAGATGAAAAGGTTACAATCCGTGGTAAAATAATTCATGATCACACATGTATTGCTAATAAATATTTTTACTATATAGTCTATTTTCACAATATTTATGAAAAAATATTTTTCTACAGATAAAGCTTTCCTGCGTCTAAGTTATAACAACAAAAAATAAAGAAAAGATGGCTAGAATTTGGACTAGAGATTGCTAATAAAAGGTTCCTGCTTCTTACGCACGTATAGATTGCTAGATATGAAAAAAAAAGGATGATTTTTTTCGCAGAGATTGCTAGCGCTATTTATATAAAAACGCTTTCCAATATAACTATATGCTAACAAAGTATTATTTGGAGTGTTATCTCTAAATGGGCCACAGATTGCTAGAATTGGACTCTCCCCCTTTCATGAAAAGTTTTGTGTGCTTTCTCCTTAAAGTAGCAAAATATTTTACGCACCATATTATTGCCGCTCAACCTTCTCATCTCATTTCATTTTTTACTATTTAAGTATGACTCGATGCTTAATTTTAGCATGATAAGATAAACTTATTTTCCATATCAGTTTGTAGGTTGAAGCTTCCGTCGTTCATATAAATTTTAGAGATGGTAATACTTATATAACATTTTATATTACCTTTTAGTATTTTTCTCTTTACATTAGTGAGTTGTCTTGTACTTTGATAATTCAGTTTTTATGCATACCCTTTAAAGCTAATTGTGAGAATTTTTAGAGCCACTGCCAACTGTTTTAAAAACTTAAATTATTAGATGAATGCGTGGTTTCATTTATATAAAGAATATTGTTTTTGGGCCAAAATTTTTCAAACTCCATTTTCATTATATGTTTTATTTGAGCACGAAACGTTTTAATGTATAATGAAAGCATATACAAATGGAGAAATCCCAGAGCATTAGAAAACCTAATGTTCCCGTTGACATGTTTTTCTCATTTCTCTCTCTTCATTGTGTCATTTTTTTTTTTTTTTGCAACTTGTTCTAATTTAAAAAAAAATTATAAGTTGAAGGTACCTATGATTAAAATAATGGGAGATGTAAATATATTTGAGATGTAGAAAATAACATATTATTACTTTTTCCAAAAATACATCTTCAGTGATGAAATGAAATCGAGAAGTATATTTATGTGACATTCTATTTCGATTTTTATGGTATAAAGACTGTCGTAGTGCTTACATCATTTTCGGATGCAATCCTTTGGTAGATCCCATGGTCATAGTTAACTCTCACATTGAGTTCGAGGGTCGTAGGGTGTGCATAAATTGCAGAAACTGAAGTATGAAAACCAAACTTTGGCATGACATTTCCACTCCCAGATCACAAATCATTCTCACCAAGCCTCATTTCTGCAACGTCGAGTTCGAACCCATCTGAAGATATGATCTTGAATGAACTTGCTTCAACATGACTTTTAAGAGCAGCAACATGTATGTCAGCGACAGGTCAAGCCATTGGACAGTGACACACAACAATCTTCATTTTCTAAAGGTCGACAACCTCGACTGTTGACGAAAGAGTGCATGCGACAGAAGTTCATGTGAAGTAATGTCATCGCTGCGGTAACTCTAACCTGCAAGCAAATGCAAAAGAAGAGGAAAAAAACTGTACCTCGATCTGTCCTACCAGAAAGCGAGAACAAAAATCTGTATATAACAGTAACAATTACCGACTCCTCAAAAATATAATGGCACCCGTCATTTCTCGGTTCTATCAATCAAATGCATCACTATAGAAGGAAAAAAAGGGAATTCCCGAAGGGGAACAAGGATTTTCAGGGCGGCAGCTTTCCAGCCAAGTACAGAGAGAGCTTCTCCCTAAGCAAAGAGCCCTCGGTGTTGACAGCCTCACAGATCTGTTGTCGGTAACCAGGATCGTGATCATGGGACAAGGGCATTTCGTCTTGAACCTCGTCTTCCATATCTATAATGATGTTGTGCAGCAAACAGCAAACGAATATGATCCTTGGTAACTTGTTTCGGTCAGGCATCCACAGAACCCCTTCGATTATCTTCCACATGTCCTTTAACCGCACCAATGCCCTCCGAGCCACTAATCTCGTGGCATGATGCCGCTTGTTAAACGCAAGCTGATGATCCGAAAGGCCTTTTCCTTTATAAGGAGTCAGAAGCCAAGGCAGGAGTGGGAAACCCGCATCCCCGACAATGTATTCTCTTATTTCTTCTCCTTCAGGAAGCAGCATTTTCTTGCCATTGAGCCTCTTTCCATCATCAGAGAGCTTAAAGAAACCTGAGCTACTGAGAACAGTAGCATCGCTCAGTTTTCCAGGCCAACCGGTAATTACATCACGGAATCTCAAATCAGCATCCACGACTGCCTGCAAAACCATGCTGCACTTTTTCTCCCGATCAAACCAGACATTGTTAGAAGGGTCCACCATTGGCAAGTTCATGAGGATGTGGGTGGTGTCAATGGCTCCGCAACAATTTGGCAGGCCTCGAATTTTCTCAAACTTTGACTTTATCTGTTCCATTTCTGATTCATCAGAAGGCCAACGGAGATGAGGCAGTGCCTTGTCTTCCATTGCCTCCACGAATCGCCAAGTAATTTGGGAAACCGTCGATTGGTTCATTCCAAAAGATTCACCGATGTTTGATAATGATTTCCCTGAACTAAGCCTCCTAAGAGCAACGGCTACTAGATCATTTAAGGACAGAGGATTTCCACAGAGATCAGTGAAGCTTGAGGGTTTATTCATCATGTCTTCCTTCACAATTGAACAGACATAGTCGAATGTTTTTCTTGATATTCTGAAAAGTGACTTGAATTCCTTTGACTTCCTCAGTTGGGATGGACCTACATATATGTTCAAAGACAATTGCTCATTCTCCAGTACTGTCCATGGTCATGTCAAACTTCAAACAAATAGTTTTTATATTATTTCCTTTCTTTCCAATTATGAGTCAAACGCTCAGAGGACCAATGAATCATCAAATGATACAAAGCATATATTGTCATGTCGAGTTGAGTATCACCTAGAGAGATTATTACGTATGAGGCAGAAACTGTATTCAAGACAGAGATTTGATTTTTTAAGGTTATCAGAATAAATTTAGGCCTCCAAGAGAAATGTGTCCTCTAAAAGTATTATATGCACGTCAATACATATTCAAAATTTGCCATTGTTGAATGAAACATCCATGGTTACCTATGAAAAAACAAAGCACCAAAATCATATGCATAAATGAAAGTATATGACCTGAAAACTAGAAAAACGTCCATTGTTTCTTAACCGCAGATATGTACCAATTCAAAGCTATAAATGAACACCAGAGAAAGAAGAAACTGACTTGGGAACATAAGCAAATTGAAGATATCAACCAAAACAAAAGCAAACTTGAAAATGAAGGATAGGCTAAAAAAGCCAGCCCAAGGCAGTGAGCTCAAGTGTTACCAGATCAATTCATCTATCTCTGCTCTTCAGTAGGATTATCTGCTTTGGGCTTGTTTACTCATCTTTCTAGAGGTAGAAAAAAATCCAAAATATTCTGACTTAAAATAATTTTGTAAGACTTTGTTCTAGCCCCATGGATTATCTAATCTTGACCTGCTCTGGGTTATGTTTATCATTCGGAAGGTTCAAGTCTGACAATAAGCATTCAAGATCAATGTAGATGAATCTCCACTTCTGCTGCACATAGCTCAGTAAGATAACTCTTTTGACATATCCCCCTTCCATCATTTTCTCCGATTGAAATGAAATCTACACTTGAAGACCTACTTCCCCTATTTTGAAGACCTGTTAGTGAAGCTCTTTCCTCATCAGCTCTCTCTCTATCTTTTGTTTGTTTTTTTTTTTTTTTTTTGGCTGAAAATGGTCATTTCTGTTGAATAACAAAAATTGTCCACTTCATATGAGACTCGAGAGCAGCTGAATAAAGAAAATTGATCTAAAGACCATTTCAAGATGATGAAACATCAGGATACAATAGGACTATAAGTTTTATTGAACGTGATAAAACCATCTCTGCCACACAGCAGGCCCTAATCAAAGTCATAATTCATTGTATTACTTTGTTTAATTCATCGTATTACTTTGTTTAGGCGTTACCTAGCTTCTTTGCCTTCCTACTCCTCATTGTGTCTCTATCTAATATTAAAAGGAAAAGAAAAATGACACCACAAGATGGTCATACAGGGCAATGTTTTTGCAACAGAAGCATATAACTTTTGATCCCCATCTAAGGAAACATTTCAAGCGAAGCCCTTCAATAAATATGGCAATAGTAATTGTTTGATACTTGATGTACCCCTCGGGCAGCTGCTCTGTCGATATATCTAGTCCCCAACAACAAAAAAGCAAACATTTCAGCTTCTAACATGTCTTTCCTTGGTAGGCAAAAGGAGAAGCTAAAAACACTGTCAGACTGACCTATTGAGATCCCCCAATAGTTAATCCGCATAAAAGAAGTTGCCATGGCAGATGAGAAAGTTTCACCTAGACATGATGATGTACAATAGACCTCTATATTCCCAGAAAACCCGACTAAAAAGAGAAAACGTAAGTTTGCCACAAGTAGCAATATCAGCACACCAGCTGAGGGTGAAATTGATGCCATTTTAAGCAAAAGTGAGCAACACAATGAAAGAGGAAGAAAGAAAGAGCTCGACACGGAAAAATGACAAAAAATATTTCTACAGCTTGTCAGCCATAGAGAAAAGTATAGTGCAAACTAGTTACATAAATGATGCAGTAGCATAATGAAGCAAGAAAAATATGTGAACTATGAAGTCCACGACTTTTTTCCTTGAGGTGGGGAAGCAATGCAGGTGTCGCCGTGGTTTGTCGTATGATAAACTTAATAGAGTGAAAATCACCAACCTCAAAGTTGAAGTTTTGACCTGTCATGTTTAGATTTTAACAATCGAAAGATCTCAAATACGAGGTCGAGCCGCCGCTTGAAGATCTAGTACGTTCAAACCCAACAACCGTACACCAAAGCAGCTCAAGACAACACGAATCAAGCGACCAAAGCAAGTAAAAACAACCGAGCGGCACATGATTACACGGAATGCATCCCAGAAATCGCAAGCAGAAGCCAGTCACAACAGCAGCGACATAATCGAATCATTCTTCCGCAAGAAAAAACAAACGCCAGCAGATTCACTGCTAACTCTTCGAGACGGAATACAACAGAGAATCCCAAGACCCAACAGCAATGCACGGGATCGAGACGAGCTCGAGGAAGCAAATCAATCAAAGAAGCGCGCTCCAAAAGGAACGACAGCCCCGAAACAGCTACGAAACTCAAACGAGAGAACGTTTACCCGTAATCCGCTTGGAGAAATCATCCCACCAATCCGACGACCGGGGCTGGAGTGGTAAGGAGGCGACCGCGGCGTCCGAGTCAACCTTGTTCTTGCTGCCACTCTCTGCTTTCCTCTTCCGCTTCTTCTTCACCCCTCCTTTAATGGGTCCCATCCGAGGAGCTCAGAGGGGAAGAAAAGAACGATGCCCACGATGCCCGAGTCAAGTTCAAGAAGACCCACGAGCCAAGAACGCGAGAATTCGCGGAAAAGGCGAGGCTTTGGAGCGGAACGAACCAAATTTTGACGGCAAAGAAAGGAGGGAGAAGGAGGGAAGGGAGGGGTGTTGTTGGCGACGAGGGGTATAAAGGAATTGAAAGGAGCAGCGTGGTTTTGTTTGGTTTGTCATGTGTTGAATTCAAAGCATGCAATGATAAAGTGGAGGAGTGGCCATGTCCAACATGGCCGATCAAGAAAAATGGTTTTTGTGCCAAGGGGAAGAAGGGACGGTGCGACGAGGTTTCCAGTGACGTGGGTTTTTTTCTATGGTTTGAGAATGACAAATTTTTGCGTAGCAGGGACAGCAAAGTAGTGAGAGAAAGAGAGAGCGAGGGAGAGAGAGAAAAAAAAAGACAATGCAGAGAATCGACGGCGAAAAAGGAGGCGTTTTTGGCCACGGCCGGATTCCTACATCTTCACGGTTCGAAACAAGTTCTGTGGGTGACCAGAGAATTCAATGGATAGGTTCATCATACAATAACGTCAATGAATCGAGTAAAACTATATTTTCATGAAGGAAATTTACCATTATCGGGAAAATAATTATTTAGATGCTAGGTACTTACCTATTTTCTTTTTACAATGAATAGTAAAATTATTGGTCCGGAAAATATAGGTGAAGGACAGAAGTGATCATTCATGGTAATGATAGTGATAGTTCCTCGTACCGGTAGCAACAAGTTTCAGAAATTTTTAAAGTGCAAAAAAAAAAAGAAAAATTCAAAATATTATCAAGAATTTTGAATTGTTGAAAATTGTGTATGATAAAAGTACATCATTAAAGTGTCTTGTCTACCCTTCAGCTTAAACTCTCGAGTTAAGTTTTTTTATATGTTATCGTAGCTATGTTTTTTTTCAAATTTATGGATCATTCCTAATCTGATTGGACCTTCCAATGCATGTAAAATATTTTGTGTAAGGAAATACTTGTGTAGTTAATTTTTGGTGCTTAGAGAGCTTGAGATTCCAAGTCAAAGCACGATCTTCAAAATTATCGTACATCGTCGGTGGCATATCGTAAGTTACACCTTGTCTCAAACTGAGAGATCAATGTCATGGCTTAAACGGACAAATTGGGCCCACGAATTGCCGTACTTGAAACGCGAAACTGAAGCCCATATAACACCACGCGTGGATTTTGTTTCGCGATACTTCATAAGCATAAGGTCCAAGCCCACTTAGCCAAATGTGGGCCTCTCTAATTGGGCTTGGGCCTACACGACCCACGGCAACGCCCTAATTTTTCTCCCTCAACTCGTTCTAAATTTCAACCGGGCATCTTCCAACTCTTGACACTATAATCTGGAAAATGTTTTTTTTTTTCTCTTATTATTGATGGACAAAAAGATAGCATCATAAACTGGCCGTGCTACAGTAGATTGCGATATCCTCAATTCAAGACGGCGAGCTCGTTCGATCTATGATAGATTTTCCATGTGGCTAGATATTAGTAGATTTTTTAGCCAAAAAAATAGTTAAACGAGAGAATCGAGTAATGAAAAATGCGTAGGCATGTGTTCCGCAACACGTATGAAAGAGGAGGGCGAACCTTGGATTAAAAGTCAAAGTAGATTTACTTTTCACATGTCAGTCTCGTACTTTTTCCACATTTTTTATGCCGAATTTGGACTCCTAGATCCTTGAAAACGGCCTCCATCAACTCGTTTTCCCATCAAGAAAGAAAAAAACTCGACTTTGGTTTGCCCACAGAGAGAATACGTACGCCCAGATTGATGCCGATGATTGATTATGATGCATTGTTTTTGGTTTCCGAGAAGAAGATTTACAATCAAAAGTAGAGTGCAGTGCCGTTCTCGATGGATGCGATTCTTTGAGAAAGCAGGGCTGGAAATGCAAGAACTCATCAAGGCGGCTGTACTTAAGTTCTACAGATGTATATAATTCTTTCCGCGGTATCGCGTTAGCATGCTCGCGTTACTACGGACGAGAGATCTTGAAATTGCATGCTGCTGCACTTTGTGGATGTTTGTCGAATTCTAGATCTTTATACTGCTTTTCTAAACATCCTCTTCAGTCTCTAGCTGGGGGCATGGGCATTGACTCGACATCATCAGCACCCTTTGAGCCGCACATGATCAGCTGCATCAGGACTCCTGCTGATGCCTTCATCCTCCCGCTGGGCCTTTCGTTCTCCAGCGCCAGATTCCTGATATCTGATGGTTTATATTTTGGGTCTCTTATTATCAAGCTTGAACAATCCAAGCTCTCTCCCCCCTCGGTGCTCGAATTCGATGGCGGGGAGGACAGAATCCGAGTCTCCTCCTTGCTCCAGTCCTCGTCGCAGTCGCCCCTCTTCGCTTGCCTAGTTCTCTTGTCGTCGGTCTGCGTCGAGGCGTTTGTCGCTTTATTAGACATTTCTGGGGTCTTGGCCTTGTAGACTCTGTATCCGTGGAGTTCATCTAGGGAGAGTGGTGTGGAGTACAATTGGCTCTTGCTCTTGATCTTGATCATGTCGGAGAGCTTCAGGTCCCCTGCTGGGTCGTTTGTTTCCGAGGGGTGGTTCTTTGATGCCGGCAACGAGATCGCGGCGGAGGGTCGGAAGCTTGGAGATGGTACTTGGAGCAGTAGTGATCCCTTGAGGATGTATTCATGGCCATGGCAGGGGTGTATCAGGTCATCCTCTGTCAAGTCTTGCCACACATACCCACTTTTGTAGGTCCTAAATTTAATAGAGGCAAAGACCAGATCATGAAATGAAAGAAAGATGATCTAACTTGCCGAATCATATAAAACAAGTTTCACAAGAAATTGTTGAACTCAAAAGAACCAATAATAAGAGAACTTTTGCACTCAAAGAATCAAGAAAAAGAGAACTACTTTAGTATTGCAGAGCATTTCTCTCGCCTATTCCATCCCTCTACCTTTCTCACAGCAAAATCATGAAAATACTTTTACTTGAAGTGACTGAGCTATACGACAGTCAGAAAACAAAGGAGACCAAATTGGAGGGGACAGAGAGCGCTTGCTTGTGAGTATTCACATGCCTTTTTGAAGACCAAGAGTACATGCTGGCCACGCCTGGACCTCGCAGACAATTCAATCTGTTGATCACATCTGGAAATTGCAGCAACAGATCACCAGTCACGCGGAAACCATCTCAACCAAAGTCAGCATACATCAAACAGAAAAGAAATTCGTGAAAAATAATCCGTGGAATTTCGTTTACCTCTGAGAAAGAGCCCACCACCAGGTGAAGAAAGTGGGACTTCCATGAAATGGGGATGCTCGAGATGGCCATTTCTCGACAGGTAGTAAACAACCGGGACTTTGCTCTCCATCTTCGCCTGGGGCTCAATCCATTTCCTTGCCCTCTCAGGACTTGTGTCTGTGTCCTGAAACTTCTGGGGCACCCACAGCACATCTGCTTCATTAAACCTTGAACTGACAGACATTTTTTTTTTTTTAATCCTTTCTTTCTTTCTGGAGACCAACGAAAGCAAACTGCAAGGATGCCTCAAAATGATCACAGACCCATCAGAGAAAGCTCTTGACAGAGAGATACGAAAAGGGCTAGTTAACAGGAAAGAGAAGGGCTGATAGACATGGAAATCACAAGGCGAGGACTTTCTTGGAGAAAGAAGCAAGAGAGGGAACAATGGAGAAGCAAGAGAGGGGCTTTGTACATATATAGTGGGGGACAAGTGCTTGGGGAATGTGACTTTCAGAGGTCAGCTCTAGGCATGCGAATTTGTTTCATCTAAAACTTAAGGCTAACCAGAAATAGTCAGTATTAGTTTCTTTGCTTAATTCGGGAAATCGAATTTTCAAAGCCAAAATCTCATGTCTATACTCTTGCTAAAACAGACTAAGAGGGTCAGCTACCCAACCAGTCTTCATAATTAAATGCCATGGTCGTATAGGTACCATCTCATCGTGGAATGATTAGATAATTTATGGATAGAGCCAAAGAATTGGGAGCTGAAAATTCTACCCAGATGTGATGATGACTTTGACATGTGATTGACTTAAGCAGAGTAACGTGTGCAAATCATCCAGGTTTTTTTCTCCATTAATGCTGTAGATGCTTTAGCGACAGCGAGCGTTCAATGTCATGTTACAGCCTTTTCTTTTAGTTGCAAATAATAGGCTTTTTATACAGGCAAAGGTTAGCTCAACCACAGAGTACTAACATGTACTTAAAACCCAGAACAGTGGCTTTTTTAAAACCCAGAAGCTCCTTCCAAGGTAGGATTTCAGGTCACGCAGTTTTCAGTTAAAAAATTATCAGCGAAATCCATTACAGCGGTTGCTCCTAATTTCATTTTGATCCTTTGTAAAGCCGAATGACCTAAGGAGGTGATATCCACGTCATCTCTCTCGTTCGAACATCGGCCAGATCTATGCACCAAAAGAAGAGTCTTGCTATACAATCCACAACGCGAGAAGAACAGTAGCGACTTGATCAGCACCCGAGGATGGCCGATATGAAATCGCCTGGTTGTTTCTAGGGAAAAGAAAAAGGTTGGATTTGGGCAAATGATTTGAGCATTCTTCTAATCACTGATTTGCCTACGATAATACCCCCAAAAACCAGCATGTCTGCCAACCTTATGTGACCCAAGCTTTTTTGTCAGCTCTTCATCGAGTGTCCCTAGCCGTTAAATAAAAGGCAAAACAAAAAACATTGCCAAAATATTCGTATGAAGGTCCAACTGCAGACATCGTGTTTCCGTCCCTTCCCAAAAAAAAAAAGAAAAGATTATAGATCATATAGTTTAACGCTAGGAGTTCACGAGACCAGATCGATCAGACTGTGGACAAGAATGCCAATCTTCCAAAAATGTGAAGTCTCGTGAAAACAATGGCACTCAGAATCAGGGAAGCTGCCTTTGCTGGTTTCCCAAAATCCAAACGTATAAAAATATTCAAAGCCAAGGAAGGGTATACAGAATCCTACAAGGCTACATGCGTCCGATTGTGCAATTAAAATAAGGACAAAAAGAAAGGAAAAAGAAAATTAGATGGTGTTGAAGTTCACGTCCTAGCCTTGAAGGGTCTATTTCTGCCCCACATCCCAAGCATGCTCGTGCACTTAACTACGCAACCGCAGCACATAAATACTAATATTAGGAAGAGAGGTACAATGGTTGCAGGTTGCTGTACCGACAATTCGGTGAATGACCCTACAAATGTTGTACCAAGAAGCCAACCACATAATAAAAAAATGAAAAAACACTCAAACAATGACAACTAAAGAGAGCTGATTAGCCAGGAAGGTGGCAAGAACGTTTATTTTGCAAGCAAAGACAAGTTTTGAGATGACCAAAAGACGTCCAAACAGATTCATGGAGTGGAGTTCCTGCTTGCTTCCACGTGATCACATCAAGTTCACATCATAAAAATGTTGGCCATCCTTACCTCCTACTTCAACAAATTCTTCGAGTCTTCGCGATGCAACTCCGTACGCGGGTATTGCTCTTGTTTATCCTAATCCATCAGATTTCAATGTATTCGAACTACCCCCATCTTTTTTCCCCCCCTGGAGTCAATGCGAGAGATATGGAATCACTGTTCCCACCTGGAAGAGGTCGATCATCTTTCTATGAGCCAGAAACATTACAATGTTATTGTTGAGATGGAAAAAGGCCAAACGTCATTACAGAGAGAAGTTAAACATATATCTCCAAGAAGCACATCGCAGCAGTAGCTTCCAACCGTCGGCCAAAACAAAATATCATATCTGTCGGAGGTCAGAATGCCTCAATGAAACGGCATCACAAAGTCTATCCAATAACAGTAGCTCCTCATCCACTGTGACCTATCTAGCAGAATAGGGACTAGAAATGATATTATCTCCCTCTGGTCTAATTTTACACTACTTGCTTGACCTGAAACGCCAACTTGACATACACATGCACGACAGCATTCCTCTTAGCAGTTGATTTCCACACGGCAGTTCACTGACCATTTTCAAAATGCTCTCTCTGAGGATGAACTCTTTCTAGCACCTAAAGGAGACTAAAGAACAAGCGAGCAAAATTTTGCAACCTCTTGATTGGAAGCTTATTAAGTTGTTTCTGGATTTGTCGAAGCATCAGCTGGCTTCTTAGAACAAGCAGAAGATATATGGCCCTTCTCGCCACATATATAGCAGGTTCTTCTCTTCATCTTGCCAGTGCTGACAGTCGATCCAGTAGTAGCATTATCAACTGTGGTATTAGTGCTATCGACTGTGGTATTTGCATTATCAATTGTGGTATTTGCAGCCATGGTTCTTGCACTGCTTTTGACACCTTCCTTAGGGATTGCACTCATTATTTTAACAGGCCTACCACACAAAACCTGCTGATTCAACTTAATGGCCATCCCCATTGAAAGGCTATCGGAAAAATCCACATGGGCATAGCCCCGGAACTCTCCTGTTTCCTTGTCCATACCGAAACGTATGGATGATATGCTGCAACCTGAGAAGAATGTCCTCACATTGTCCTCGGTTATATCCCATGACAAATTCCCAATGTAGATCCTGTTGTAGCCTTCCACGATCGGTGGGGCAAACTCAGATGTTTTAGTGGCTCGAGTTGCCTTGTAGGGCTGGATTTTGAGAAAGAGTCCGCCCCTGACAAATAAAAAAAAAGGGTTTAATGAGCACGGTGCATTTGATTGGACGTACTACTTGAGAAAATAGATACCGCTGCTTCCTAACACACTCACATGTCGGAACCATCAAGAGCCAAAGCTCGCTTAGCTGCAGCCTCTGTCTGCAAAACAAATTAATAGATAATTCAAATTAGTTGTTACACTGGACCCATTGTTTCTAGTTATAATATCATAGAAAACGCCGGAGACATGATAATATGTTTCAGTTTTGGTGATTCACAGTCTTCTGTTAGACAAATAACTCGGGCAATTGGAGTGAAACTAAGTAAACAATTTAGGGTATAAATATCGTAAGCCAAAGTCACATAATCATGACAGCTGCCAACTGGGATAATTACAACTTATTGGACCTGTTTCGGAAGACAAGAACCTTCTGAAGAAAGCTCTTTTTTATGCTAATCAGTATGATCACAACTCATGACAGAGTGTATATTAATATCCAGCTAAAGATTCCCTAAGACTACCTAACATACAATCCTTTGGCAGGCACATTGGGAAGTTAAAGTCTGATTACTTTGGACTTCAAAGGGGATGTACAAAGGAAATCTAACCAATGTAATGTCTGCAAATATACTAATTTTTCCTCCTGTATTCCTTAAAATATCAAGAAAATACCAGCATGTCCTCATTTCATCCAATTCACCAGAAAATTATGGAAGCATTGACGGGCAATGCACATTATCTCTGTCTTTAAGGAAGCTCCAGTGCTCTATGATAAATGAAAAGAGGAAACACACTGGGAAAGGAGAAGGGAGCTTGTAGCACTTGAAGTACACATAACTGAAACTTTGATGTCAAAGGTAGTATCAAGTATATGCCCTTTTTCACTGCATAACATTAGCTTCACAGATCCTTCTATATGATCTAGTTGCTAAACCCATCCCACATCGATTATGCACTAGATTAAATCCAGAAACAGGACTCTGAAGCAACAGTCTTAACTAAAACATTTCAAAGAAGCTATCAGAATTAATGCGATAAAACAATTAAAGGAGAAAAAGGCACAAGCACCTTAAAGTTTAACATCATGAAAGGTCATCTAATGACTAACCTTGAAACTAATGATGGCAATTCCTCTAAACTTTCCGCTCTCAGGAAAGGTCATACAATCAATTTCTGTTATGGTGCCACAACTTTCCAAGTAGCTTCTTATATCATCTTCTGAGGAGTAGTAGGGGATACCTCCAACATAAACTTTCCGAGCAACATCTCCACTCTCTTGGCTGCAAATTTGTGGAAGAAATGGAGAGCTTGAGTTAAAATGGATGGAAAATTAGGCAGGTAACTTGTGTTCAGAACCAGAAATCAGATGCTTAAAGCATAAGGGTTCAGCTCTCTCCAACACTGAGCCATTATTAGTTGAATGCAAAAACAAGCATAGAAATACACCAGACATCGGGCCACAAAAGAAACATGGAAATGCATAGTTCAGATATTCATATTCTTGACACTGATATGAGGAAGCTAGAAGTTTTAAAGACAACAAAAATCTTGAACTGACCAGGCAGAGCAAATTAAAGATCGGCCAAAAGTGAACTAATGGTAATTCATTCTGAACAGCAACTTTGTACCTTTCGTACGACACAAACTCTGAATTAATTTCAAAGAAGAATATACTAAGATTACTGTTAGAAAACACTGATTTTCAGGACCAGAGATAGCAAACATATATTCTGGCTGAAAGCCTCATTGATATTTAGACCGTGATCATTCACTATCTTTCCGCTCATTGATGTTGTGACCCCCAAGTTCCATGCCTCGTTGAAGTACATCCAAAATGCTAAAAGCTGCCTAGGATGACACTATTCGCAAAGGACATTCCAAGCGATATTCACTCGACCATGGAATGGTAGATAATCATAAGTCCAAGAAAGTCCGCAGAAAATTATTAAACTATAAACCAATTGACGAACATCTTAACTGCGATTCCTGCTTCTAAATAACCAAGGTAGTGTGATACAACTCGAGTAGCAGAATTCATTCAGACTTTCAGAGCAAATGAAAAGAACAGATTTTCATAATATGTACCTGTTGGCCTCTGCCACGACATGTTCAACCACAGCCTTGTCCTCTTTAATCTCGTCCTCAACCTTCTCCTTCTTCTTAGCCCCTTTACTCTTCTTCTTCTTCTTCTTCTTCTTCTTCTTGTTTTGCTTCTTCTTCGCCTCTTTAACGCTCACCTCACCACCCTCCTCACCACACGAGCTTCCATTCTCAGTCCCCTCATCTCTCTTCCTTTCCTTTTTCTTCTTCTTCTTGGCCTCTTTCAGAGGCAATAATTCACCAACACCCTCCTCAGCACCCGAGCTCCCATTCTCAGTCCCCTCATCTCTCTTCTTTTCCTTCTTCTTCTTCTTCGCCTCTTTCACGCTCACGCCAGCCCCACCCTCCTCCTCAAAACTTAAGCCTCCATTCTCAGTCCCCTCACCTATCTTCCTCTTCTTCTTTCTCTTCCCCGCCTCCCCCTCATCGCCACCATTGCCCACTTCCTCAAATGAGCCCTCCTCCCTCCTCTCTCCAACACCCTCGTCTTCTTTCCCGCCATTATCGGCCCCGCCTCCCAAAGACCGAGTCTTTCTGCGTTTCTCTCGCTTGGACAACCTGGGTCTCGGGGTTGCCGAGCCCAGGAGATGTTTCAGGGACGGCGGCTGCGAATCTTGGTCGGGATTGGTGGGTTTCGCGTGATCAAGGTCGGAGCTTGGTTCGTTTTTCGCTAGGGATTCGGCTAGAGCCGCCCGCAGCTTCTGCTTCAGCTTCTGGTTGGAGAGCACCATGTCCACCTGCTACGGAAAAAAGAAATGCAGACGACGATGGCGTGAGGGGGCGATTGAAGAGGGGTTTCGGGAGAAGGGGTTTTAGGGAGAGAAACGGCACAGCGTTTCGGCACTTTTTCTCTCTTTTATTTTCCCTTTTCCTCTATTTTTGGTTTAGGTAGAATATCATACAAAATATAGTTAGATTATGTAACGGGAAAATACCACCAAAAACCTCAAATTTTATCCAAATGACAAATTTATCCATTTTTTTTTTGTGACATGAAAAATCCTAAACTTCTCTAACTGTGACATAATTACTCCACCAAAGGCATTTTCATTTTTTTTTTTTGTTTTTTCTTTTTCTTCTTCTCTCTTCTTTCTGCCAACCATGGTGGAGAGAAGCCGGAGTCCGGTGAGGGCCGCCCGATGCCAGCAAGGGCCTGGCGTGGGCACCCCCTTGCCGGAGTCAGGCAAGGGCTACCCTTGCCTGACTCTAGGGAAACCATGGCCAGCAGAGGGAAGAAGAAGAAGAAGAAGAAGAAAAGAAAAGAATTTTTTTTAAAGTAAAAGACGAAAATGCCATATAGTTTATGGTAAATGTGTCATATAGATATAAGTTCAGAATTTTTTGTGTCAAATTGAGATTTTTAATGTCATAAAAAATATGGGGTAAATTTATCACTTTAGATAAAATTTGGGGTTTTTGATGGCTTCTTTTCTTGTGTAACCGTAAATGCTGACGATGGCAACATTTTAAATCTTATTATTTGCCCAATTTGACTTTTAGTCAACGTGAAACAATGAAAATATTTGAAAATGAATAGTATAAATTTTTGAAATACTTTTTGGATCTAACTCTAGTTTGTTTTGCCAAAAAAATAATAATTTATCTTAAAATTAATTATTTGTATTACTTGATATATTTAATTTATAAAAAAGTATTTTCATTATCGATAAAAATTTATATTTAAATATTTTCATGAATTATAAAAATATATTCTATTTAATTTTTCAAATATATTCATTTTATGTAAAACATTTAATAAAAAAAAAAAAAACTCGCGGCATTCTCAGCTTCAGTAAAGAAATTTTCTAAAATATCATAACAAATGGCCTCGGAAAAATATAATTAATCATGTGGAAAATGAAGGTAGTATCCTATCCTCGGCCCAACACCTGCGACCCACGTGCGAAAAGCCTTGAATAACAGAATTATCCATTTGACAAGAGAAAAAAATGAAGTTTCCACACCACCACAGGCTCCTAAACGTACATCCATCATCCAAAGTAGTAGAGCCTGCACGATCAACCAGCATCTCTAGACAGAGCTACCGCGTCCATGGCGGTTTCTTCACTCTCGCTGAGTTTGGTCCCAAGAACCTTCAAAGACAAGGTCCGTCGGTCACCATTCTCTGTTCTTGAATTCTGAATATGAACTCACCGTTTGTGTCCACTATGCTTTTGCAGCTGAACGAGCCTCGTTGGAGCGAGTCGCCTCGAGCCAGCGAGCTTCCTCTTCATCACGCCATCGCATGCTCGTGCGATCGCACCACAGGCTTCGATGAAGAAAGTAAGTCATTGACCCCGAGAATGCTTTTGTCATCCTAAGATGGATTCTTGAGAAATTAAGGGATGGAAAATTCGGCTAAGTTTCAGGCAACTGCAAGAGAAGGCCTTTGCTCTTGGGCGTTGTTGGGTCGTTGACAGCGAGTTTATTGCCTGCCAGTTCTCTTCTAGCTCAAGGTGTGGTAATGCGTGGTGCTCAGTCTCTCGATTCTAAAGTTCTAAGCTTTTCAGAAGATGAAGATTATGTGATACTAGAAAGAAGAGCATGTCAAAATTCCTTTTCTTGATTCTGGTGCAGAAATGCCAGCAAATTATCGGGCTTTTGTTGACCTTTCGGATGGGTATTCGTATTATTATCCCTCGGATTGGAGGGTATGCTCCAAGATCTCAAGTTATATTGCAATCGCAAGAAGCACTTGTTCATTTTGTAGATTCAACCTGATATGATATTTGAGATGATTCGAAAGAGTTTTCTCATTGGGACTTCCTTTTGATATTTCAAATTAGGAATTCGATTTCCGGGGGCATGATTCTGCGTTCAAAGATCGGTATCTGCAGCTGCAGAATGTGAGAGTCAGATTCATACCGACAGACAAGAAAGACATCCATGACATGGGTCCGATGGACGAGGCACGATCATATGCAACTCTTCTTTGACATTTCTCATTGAATCTTCACAATCTGTTTATCTACCATTTCCTTTGTTGTGGCAGGTTGTCTCTAACTTGGTGAAGAATATATACGCTACACCAAATCAGATAGCTAACATTTTTGACACGCAGGAGGTAATTTGCACCTAGTGATGCTATATTTCTCTACTCTTCATGAAATCTGAAGTTCCCTTTCAGATGTTCTTTACTGTCAATCAGACCGATTCATTACTCTTGCGTTGATTAATTGCAGAGAACTGTTGATGGGAGGGACTATTACACATTTGAATACGAGCTCAGATCTCCAAATTTCGCCAGTTGCTCTTTTGCAACCATTGCAGTTGCGAACGGTAAGCTTACTGCCGAAACATGTAATCGTGAAAGCCAATGCAAATTTGTCTGAATTACGTCGTTCATTTCTGAGCAGGGAGATTTTACACGCTGACCGTCGCAGCAAATGAGAGAAGGTGGAGAAGAGTAAGGAACAAGCTTAAAGTAGTCGCAGACTCTTTTAAAGTGCTCGATATCTGAGTCGTTTGTGGATGAAGCGTGCATTTCACACGCCATCCTAGAGTTGCGATGTATTTTTTCCTTGTTTATAAATGTGATGCTTTGTCCCTGAGATCGAGATTTTTCCCTATGTTTCGATTCCAATTCTTTCATCCCATTCCTATCAAAGAGCTGAACTCTGTCGTCTATAGCCTCTGAAAAAATACACATAATTTCTTGGTAAAACAGTATCATAGTTTTGTTTAAACACCAGTGTTCTAATTGGGAAAAAATATGGAGATGAGGGCATGACTAAACTGAGTCTGTTCCACTCATAGACACAAACCAATCAAAGATCCAAAGAATATGCATCTATCCTGGACAAAAAGCATGTCCTCAGTCACGATCACACCACACTCCGAAACTCCTGAAGTACCCTGTACTGAATACTAAACAACAACGTGAAAAACAACTGTAACTAGTAACTACCTACCACAGTAAACAGATTTCTATAAGCAGTGATCTGGGTAAACGTTGTCATTCAGTTCTTTTTTACCTCATGCTATTTGTCAACTCCAGCTTGGTGTGTGTCCACATTTCTTGCCAAACCGCTCAGGAAATGCTCGGATAATTTAGCTCTCTGGAGGGACCCTCAACTATACAAATGATACTATGTTGCAATTCATCTGAATTCGGACCTAGACAAGTGATGCTGCCGCAAACCCTTCCCCAAGTGCGGTTGCATCAAGCGAACATACAAACCATTTTGGGCCATCAAAGTATCGTGGGTTCCCTCTTCCACAATCTGTCCACCATTAAGAACTACAATGTTGTCAACATGCCTCATCATTGCAGCTCTGTGGGCTATCAGAATGGTAGTCCTGTTACCCATCACCAAGGTGTCAAGTGCCTCCTGGACCGCTCAGCTCGACTCAGCCTCAGTTGATGAACTTGCTTCATCCAATAGCAATATTGATGCCTTTTTCAATAGAACCCGAATGATGGCAATTCGCTGTTTCTGACCTGGGGTCAGATCCACATCTCTTGTTCCCACACTCGTGTCATAACCTTGAGGCAAGCTGCTTATGAAATGATGTGCATTGGCTATCCTAGCTGCCTCCTTCATCTCAGATTCACTTGTGTTGGGGCGTGCATAAATAATGTTTTCCCTTATGGTTCCTGAGAAGACGACCGGCTCCTGCTGAAGTAGACCAAGATGAGCAATCTCAAGTTGTAAAATTTCAGATCTTGCCCATCCAGTAAGACCTGCCTGGCAACAGGGTTATAGAATCTTTCTATCAAAGATATTATGGTGCTCTTTCCACACCCTGAAACTCTGACCACTGCTACAGTTTGTCCCCCGTTAACCTTGAGGCTAACATTGCTAAGCACCAATAATTCTGGACAAATCGGATAACAGAAGTCCGCATTTTTCAGCTCAATGGTTCCGTAAACATTATGAGGTTTCATTGCAGAACTATCATCTGGGTCAATTTGAGGCACTCGATCTATTATTTGAAACACAGAAGCAAGAGATTTTCGTCGTTTGAGTATGCATGGAGCCAATCCAAAAGGTTTAACCAATGTGAATGTTGCAAAGGAGAACCATATACCCTTTGAGAGCTGTAGGTGGATCCATAACACCTTTCTTGACAGATAAGGCCGAGTACCAGAGTAGAAGAGCATTGCAGGCAAAGAGGAGAAACTGCGATAATCCAAATGCAAAACAATTGCCATTCCTTGGAGAAAAGTCTGCTTGAATATCTTCTGTAGATGTAATCTGTATAGCTCCATTACCCTGTTCCCAGCACAACATGCGACTACTGTATAGATGTTCCTAACCGCATCCTCAAGAACCCAAGAGGCCTTCCTATGCATCTCCTGGATGCCCCTCAAGAAACCAGTGAGCCACAGTTTCTACAACAGATAATTTCCCATAGATCAAATCAAAAGACAGGAAAATGCACAGAATCCTCAGAAAAAGAAAAAGTTCCATGAAACAGTGTAGAATCACTTCATAGTTGTAAGGTTCTTCAAGGATACCTCTCAGCAAAGATCATCCCAAATCAATAGCACTACATTAAAAAAATCATTATTTTCTATAACGCCTTGTGCTTGCAACCAAGGATGACAAGATCTTGTAAGTCATATGTAGGAATAGAGAAGGAAGAGAGCAAGAGAAATCTAGAGGTGTTCCTACTTCTGTGACCTCCTTTCCTATTCACAACCAAACTAAGATGCAAAATGGTATAAGTCCATCTAAAATGCATTTTGAGAGCATTATAAACGGCTAGAGACATTTAGGAAGAACATACAAAGAGTTGCTGAAGGCAAGAGGTAGATAAAGGACAAAAGCTGACCTGGGCTAGAGCAGAAATCATTAGAATCGGCAGGGTTGCCATAGCCACAAGTGCCAGTCGCCAATGCAGGAGCATTCCAATAAGGACAGCCGCAATCACAGCAGCAGTGTCCTGTACAAATAGTGAGAGGCGGTTGCTAAAAGCAGCTCTTACAAATGTAGCATCATTTGCCAAGCGCATTGATAGTGTGTTGGCACTGTTCTCCTCTTCATCAAACCATCCAACTTCATTGCGCAGCATTGCTAATAGATAGATATAAAAAGGTATTTTCAGATGTACTGCAATAACTGGTCATTAGTAAAAGCTCTCGAGTGTCCAAAAGTAAATGCACAATATAGTTGAACTGATACCAAGTACTCCCCTGGACAAAAGAAAGGTGAAAGAGGAATATGAAGTACTCACCTGAGAACATCATTCTACGAACTTGCTCAGTCATTTTCTCTCCCATAATACCATAGTAGAAATGCTGCAGACAATTGGCAACCACAGTCACGACACCCATGCAAGTGATAACCAAGCACCACTTGTCAACCTCCTGCTGCAAGTGGCTGCCTTCACCAGGTCTGTAGTAGGCTGCTACTATCAAAGCGATAACATATGCAAGGAGAGGATTCAAAGAACCAAAGCCAGCAGCACCTGTGCTGCCTAAAACAGCATATAGCCATTCTGAGAAACTCAGCTCCACCAATCTCCAAAAGGATGGTGCTTCCCTGATCGGTTTGTCCCTGGCATCCTCACCTTTTATTGAAACATCATCAGACTCACTAAGAGGTCTACTAAAAGTTTGTGAGTGAGAGCGTTCATTCTTGGGGTCAGATGTCAAAAAGGGTGAAACGGGTGACTCAGGGTCTGAACTGTTGGATTTTTGTCGTTGTGCTGGCTGAACCTCCTTCTTTGGTAACTGTGGGAGTCTCATTTCTAAATCATCCTGCCTCTTAAAAGTCCCATTTTCAGATGTTTGATCCAGCAGAGGACTCCCGGTTTTTGGTGATTCTTGTAGGTTGTATATTACATCTTGGGGCTGGACTCCATGAAGGCCGGGGACTCTTTGCAGAGCAATCATCTTTTTGGGAGATGGAGCTTCCTGGAAACTATGACTCACCGAAGAATCCCTTTCAATTTGGAAAACTGCAGTTTTTTTGTAATTTCTTGAGGGATATATTTATGAGTGATTAGCACACTTAATCAACTGCAATAACTGAAAAAGACTTGGCAAAATCGTATTATACCTCATAGGTGGTTTTGCCGCTTCTTCACATTTTAAAAGTGCAACATAGAGTCCATCCAAAGTGACTAACTCGTCATGTGTCCCCATTTCAACAAGTTGACCCTTCTCCATCACAGCAATATAATCAGCATTTCTTATATGAATAACACATCGAGCAATAATTATTGTAGAACGTCCTAACACAAGAAGATCAAGAACCTCTTGGACAGCCTTTTCAGCCTCAAAATCAATCCCGCCAGTAACGTCATCCAGCAGAAGGATTGATGGTCTTAGAAGCATCACTCTGGCAATAGCAATCCTAATTTTCTGCTCTTTTGTCAGTTCTAACCCAGCTCTACCTACCTGAAACAACCAAAAGCTCTTTGTAGGCTATCAAAATGACTAAGTACTTATGATGATCACAAGCCTAGACATAATGTCAATAAAGCTACTACTACTCAGCATGTGCATTTTCCAAATTTCTACCTGTGTCTCGTATCCTTTCTCAAGTGAGCTGATAAAGATATGTGCATGAGCACCTTTTGCGGCTTCTTCAATCTCATCTGACGAAGCATTGTGTCCATAGGTTATGTTATCTCTTATACTAAGACTAAGCAAAGCAGGTTCCTGGGTGACTAGACCTATTTTCCTTCTTAAAGATTCCAGTTTTAAATTTTTAATATTCACACCGTCTGGAACAACTTCTCCTGCAACCGAAATTAGGAAAACAATTGGGATCTGCAAGAGAAATAATTGCTAAAGTTGTTATAGAAATCTGATGGAAACATTTGGAGGAACACTACAAATTGCAATGTGCTGTCATACCTAAAGTGGGATCATAAAACCGCTCCATCAGTGGAATGATGCTGCTTTTCCCAGATCTATTTCTACCAACAAGTGCCACAGCTTTCTTGGCAGGCACACTGAGGTAAAATCCACTCAGAATAGGGATTTCAGGACGTGATAGATAGCTGAAATATACATTGCGAAACTCGATGTTTCCTTGAACAGATACTAGTGTATTTCCAACGGAGGGTGACTGACTTATCATCTCAGAAAGTCTATCAGCAGCAATTCGTCCATGGTCAATGGAGCTGAAGTTGGTTGCAGCTTGATACAGTCCACTGTACAAACATGGGATGCAACATTAAGAGCAGAGTAGTATGATACGGAATGAAAAGGGACATAAGTTCTTACACGCCACTTAAGATAATAGCAAATAAAGCAGCTATGATATCGCCACCACGAGCTTTTCCATAGGCAACCAGAAATTGTCTAACCCAAAGTTGTAAAGCACAAGAACATATCGCAAGGCCGTATGTGAATCCAAGTCCCAGTCCTTGCACCAGACTTATCATGATTCCATATCTCAGGGTCACTTGCAATGATGTGGCATAAGAATATTTGGTGAGAGTTTCATTAGTGAATGCATACACAGTCCTCCTGTAAGAAACTGCCTGTCACAGTTTTGATATGGGTAGCTTAGAATGAGAACTGCCACCAATGTGTACAAAGGAAGGATGACAACTCCAAAAACAGCATCCACAGAATATAGTATTTTTGGGAACACATTGGGGTGATATCTTGATGCAAATTCATCAGTTGTTGATGCTATAGATATGATTAGTTCTAGATATTAACGAAGAAAGAAATCAGGTCCCCTTGGGGGATCAACATGAGTTCTAGAAATGTTAGTTTGCTAAAAATGTCGTTTTCTTGAATCAGCTTCCTCGAGGGAGCCAATTCAATAAGGTTTGTTCATGTTCCGCGAGTTCTACTCTCTTTTTCCATGAAATCAGTATTAAACAGTTGACTAATCCACTACCTAACGTAAAAAGCCAATGGGGACAAGAAAGAAACGCGGTACGACCATACGGTCTCTGCTTGTACGAGAAATATCTCAAGTCATTCGCACGTGAAGTTGATTTGACAGCATAGTCTTAAAACCGTCGACCCTCTCCTAATTATTTTAATGCACTGCTTTTTTGCACGTCGGAAAAGGGCTGGTACGAGGTCGAAACTTATGGCGACCTGTGCTTCGGATGTTAACCAAGATTTTCCGAGACCATGGATAGATCGCAGAACTGAGCTCGTGGCTTTCGACTTGCAAATTTAAATCTCAAGTCGCTCGACCAGCTACATGATTGGTTATTACCGTGGAATTTTTTCTTTTTTATATTATTTTTGGGGCCAAACCAGAGACGTGATTGGGCGTGGTGTCCTCTCCCGGTTGTTCTTGTCGGTGCGTCTGCTTTGCGCGCCTCGTTTACCATGGCGGCGGCAGCTGAGGTCTGTAAAAGGACAAGGCCCAACTAACAAAACCGACTTTGGCGCCCAAAGAACAAATAAATAAATAAAAAAGAAAACTAAGGAAACCCAAAGGTTAATTTCCACGTCAGATGCTACGAATTTCCGAACGACGCCGTTCTCTTGTGATTGACGAAGGACCCGAATAATGTTAGGTATCAAAAGCAACTTTCCTGAGAAAAGCTAAAGGAAATGAGAACAGATTGAAAGCAAGAATGGAATGAAGACTAGAAAGTATGAAATGAAGTGAAGATTCCCATTCTAACGTTTAGTTAGGATAAACATAAGAAAATAACGATGTTTTGGAGTCCAGTGTCAAAGATAGCGTGCCTAGATTAGAGGGACGGAGACGTGAAATCACAACCTAGAGCTGCTGGAGCCAAAGGGGTCCGAAGACCAATTTGGACGAGTCTAAGAATGGGCATTAAGTTATGAAGTACGACTGTACCTAAGCTAGTCTCGCCAACGTCTGAAAATACTGTGTATATTTATATATTTGAGATGCCGCCACTATGCTAGTCATGACATGTAACCGTGCGCTCATTTCCAAGCAGGGAGAAATTACACGCTGACCGTCGCAGCGAACGTGAGAAGCTGGAGCAAGGAACAAGCTTAAAGTAGTTGCAGCGAACGAGAGAAGGTGGAGAAGAGTAAGGAACAAGCTCTAAGTAGTCGCGGACTCTTTCGAAGTGCTCGAAATCTGAGTCGTTTGCGCACGAAGTATGCATTCCACACCACATCCAAGAGATGCGATGTATTTTTTCCTCGTTGATAGATGTGATGCTTTATCCCAATGAGAATGAGGAGGTCGAGATCATTCTCCATGTTTAGATTCAAATTATTTCATCCCACTCCTAACAAAGAGCTGAATCCTGTCATCAATAATGTCCGGAAAAAAATACACGTCATTAGACTCATTACTTGGTAAAACAGCCATTTCGCTTTGGTCAAACGCCAGTGTTTTAATTGGGAAGAAAATGAATATCAGAGCAGGATTAAACTTAGTCTTTTCCACCCATGTACACAAACTAATCAATGATCCAAAAGAATATTCATCTACCCTAGACAAAAGCATGTCCTCAACTGCGATCACACAGCACTCCAAAACTCCTACATCTAACACCCTGTAAACAAAAAACTACTGTAATTACCTACGATGATGTACAGATTTCTATAAACAGTGATCTAAGTAAGCCTTTTCATTCACTTCTTTTTGCCCTCGTGCTATTTGTCAACTCAAGCTCGGTGTGTGTCAACATTTCTTTCATAATTTCTTGGGGAATCCCCAGAAAATTTAGCTATCTGGAGGAACTCTCAAATATACAAATGAAACTAAGTCGCAACTCATCTGAATTCAGATCTAGACAAGTCGATGCTGCCGCAAACCCTTTCCGAAGCGCGGCTGCATCAAGCGTAGATACAACCCATTTTTGGCCATCAAAGTGTCGTGGGTCCCCTCTTCCACAATCTGTCCACCATTAAGAACTACAATGTTGTCAACATGCCTCATCGTTGCAGCTCTGTGGGCTATCAGAATGGTAGTTTTGTTACCCATCACCAAGGTGTCGAGTGCCTCCTGGACCACACGGCTTGACTCGGACTCAATCGACGAACTAGCTTCATCCAACAGCAATATAGGCGCATTTTTCAAGATAACACGAGCAATGGCAATTCGCTGCTTCTGTCCTGGGGTGAGATCCACACCTCTCATTCCCACGTGCGTGTCATAACCATGAGGCAAGCTGCTTATGAAATGATGGGCATTGGCTATCCTGGCTGCCTCCTTAATCTCAGCTTCACTTGCGTTGTGGCGTGCATAAATAATGTTTTCCCTTATGGTTGTTGAGAAGATGACTGGTTCCTGCTGAACTAGACCCAGATGGCTCCTCAACCATCTCAAGTTGTATGATTTGAGATCTCGCCCATCCAGTAAGACCTGCCCTGCAACTGGATCATAGAATCTTTCTATCAAAGATATTATGGTGCTCTTTCCAGACCCTGAAACTCCCACCACTGCTACAGTTTGTCCCCCGTTAACCTTGAGGCTAAAATTGCTAAGTACCAACAGTTCTGGACGAGTCGGATAACAGAAGTCCACGTTTTTCAGATCAATGGTTCCATAAACATTGGGAGGTTTCATCGCAGAGCTATCATCAGGGTCAATTTGAGGTACTCGATCTATTATTTTAAACACAGAGGCAAGAGATTTCCGTCGTTTGAGTATGTATGGAGCCAATCCAAAAGGTTCGACCAATGCAAATGTCACAAAAGAGAATACAATATACTCTTTGAGAGCTGTCGGCGGATCCATATTACCATTCTTGACAGATAAGGCAGCGTACCAGAGTAGCAGAGCATTGCAGGCAAAGAGGAGAAACTGTGAGAAACCGAATGCAAAACCAATTGCGGTTCCTTGGAGAAAACTCTGCCTGAATATCTTCTGTAGTTGTATTTTGTATAGCTCCATCACCTTGTTTCCAGCACAAAATGACACAACCGTATAGATGTTCCTAACAGCATCTTCAAGAACCAAAGAGGCCTTCCTGTGCATCTCCTGGATACCCCTCGAGAATCCAGCAAGCCACAGTTTCTACAACAGATAATTTGCCACAGATGAAATACGTAGACAGAAAAGTACACAGAATTCTCAGAAAAAAGAAAAGTGTCCCTCAAACAGCTTAGAATCACTTAATAATTTGAAGGTTCATAAAAAATACCACTTAGCCAAAATCATCGCATTGCAGTTGCACTACATAACACAAAACATCATTGTCCATAACAGCTTGTGTGAGCAACAATGAACGACGTGATCTCTTAAGTCCTATAAAGGAATAGAGAAAGGAGAGAGAGGAACAGAAATCTGGAGTTGTTATGACTATTGTGACCTTTTCTAATTACAACCAAACTGAGATGCAAAAAGATATAAGTCCTTTTATCTAAAGCGTGCCTATAGAACATTATAAGCTGCTAGAGACATTTAGGAAAAACATACAAAGAGTGTAAAAGGTATATAAAGGATAAAAGCTAACCTGCGCTAGAGCAGAGACCATAAGAACAGGCAGGGTTGCTAAAGCCACAAGTGCCAATCGCCATTGGAGAAGCATTCCAATGAGGACAGCCACAATCACAGCAGCAATGTCCTGTATAAATATCGAGAGGCGATTGCTAAAAGCAGCTCTTACAAATGTAGCATCATTCGCCAAGCGCATTGATAGAGTCTCGGCACTGTTCTCCTCTTCATCAAACCACCCAACTTCATTGCGCAACATTGCTGGTATATAGATAAATAAAGAAGTATTTTTAGAGGTGCTGAAACAACTGCTCATTAGTAAAAGCCCGCGAAAGTCCAAACTAATCCACGACATAGTAGAATTGACACCAAGTACTCCCATAGACCCAAAAAAAATAAATAAAAAGTAAGGCGTTTCACCAAAGAAAAAAAAGGCGAACATCAATGTACTCACCTGAGAACATCATTCTACGAACACGTTCAGTCATTTTCTCTCCCATAATACCAAAATAGAAATGCTGCAGACAATTGGCAATTACAGTCACTACACCCATGCAAGCGATAAGCAAGCACCATTTGTCAACCTCTTGCCGCAGGTGATGGCCCTCGCTAGGTCTATAGTAGGCTGCTACTATCAAAGCAATGACATAAGCAAGAAGAGGATTAAAAGAACCAAAAATAGCAGCACCTATGCTGCCTAAAACAGCATAAAGCAATTCTGGAAAACTCAGCTCTGCCAATCTCCAAAAGGATGGTGCTTCCTGAGTCAGCTTGTCATTGTCATCCTTACTTTTTATTGAAACATCATCAGACTCACTAAGGGGTCTACTAAAAGTTTGAGAGTGAGAGCGTTCATTTTTTGGATCAGATGTCAAAAGGGGTGAAACAGGGGACTCGGGGTCTGAACCATTGGATTTTTGTCGTTGTGCAGGCTGAACCTCAATCTTTGGTAACTCTGGGAGTCTCATTTCTAAACTATCCTGCCCGTTAAATATTGGTTCCTTAGCTGCCTCATCCGAAAAAATCCCATTTTCAGATGTTTGATCTGGTGAAGGACTCCCGGTTTTTGGTGATTCTTGTAGGTCATGTATGACATCTTGGGGCTGGACTCCACGAATGCCAGGGACTCTCTGAAGAGAGGGTGATTTCATCATTTTGGGAGATGAAGCTTCCTGGAAACTGTGACTTGCTGAAGAATCTTTTTCAATTTGGAAAACCGCAGTTTCTTTGTAATTTCTTAAGGGCATCCTGGATATATTCACAAGTAATCAGCACACTTCATATCAACCACAGTAATTAAGAAAGACTCGTGACAATCGTATTATACCTCCTAGGAATTTTTGCCGCCTCTTCACATCTTAGAAGTTCCGTGTAGAGTCCATCCAAAGCGACTAACTCATCATGTGTCCCCATTTCAACAAGTTGACCCTCCTCCATCACAGCAATATAATCAGCATTTCTTATAAGACTAAGACGTCGAGCAATAATTATTGTCGTACGTCCTAACATGAGAAGATCGAGAACTTCTTGGACAGCTTTTTCAGCCTCAAAATCCAGTCCGCCTGTAACCTCATCCAGCAGAAGGATTGATGGATTTAGAAGCACCGCTCTGGCAATAGCAAGCCTAATTTTCTGCTCTTCTGTCAATTCTAACCCAGCTCTACCTACCTGAGACAACCAAAAGCTCTTTTTAGGCTATCAAAATGACTATACAAGTGAAGATCACAAGCCTAGGAATGAAGTTAATAAAGCTACTACTATTTGGAATGTGCATCAAGTTTCTACCTGTGTTTCATATCCTTTCCCAAGTGAACTAATAAAGGCATGTGCATGAGCAACTTTAGCAGCTTCTTCAATCTCATCCGATGAAGCATTGCGTCCGTAGGCTATGTTATCTCTTATACTAAGACTTAGCAAAGCAGGTTCCTGGGTAACTAGACCTATCTGACTTCTTAACCATTCTAGTTTCAGATTTTTAATATTCACACCATCCAGAAGAACTTCTCCTGCAACAAAAATTGGGAAAACAATTGGACTCTGCAAGCAGAAATAGTTGCTAAAGTTGTTAAGGAAATCTGATGGAAACATTTGGTGGAATACTGAAAGTTAGAATGTGCTGTCATACCTAAAGTAGGATCATAAAACCGTTCCATCAGTGGAATGATGCTGCTTTTCCCAGATCCATTTCTACCGACAAGTGCCACGGCTTTCTTAGCAGGCACACTGAGGTAAAATCCACTAAGAATAGGAATTTCAGGACATGACAGATAGCTGAAATATACATTGCGAAACTCGATGTTTCCGTGAACAGATACTAGCGTGTTTCCATCATTATTACCAACAGAGGATGACCGACTTATCATATCAAAAAGTCTATAAGCAGCATATCGCCCTTGGTCAAAGGAGTGGAAGTTGGTTGCAGCTTGATTCAGTCCACTGCACAAAGATGGGATGCAACATTAAGAGCAAAGTAATATAATACCGAATGAAAAGGGGACTGAGGTTCTTACAGGCCACTTAAGATTATAGCAAATAATGCTGCTATAATTTCGCCACCATGAGCTTTTCCATGGGTAACCAGAAATTGTCCAACCCAAAGTTGTAAAGCACAAGAACATATTGCGAGGCCATACGTGAATCCAAGTCCCAGTCCTTGCACGAGGCTTATCATGATTCCATAACTCAGGGTCGCTTGCAATGATGTGGCGTAAGAATATTTGGCGAGAGTTTCATTAGTGAATGCATACAAGGTCCTACTGTAAGAAATTGCCTGCCACAGTTTCGAAATGGGTAGCTTAGAATGAGAACGGCCACCAATGTTTAAAAGGAAGTATGACAACTTTAAAACAGCATCCGCAGTTAAATAGTTATTTTGATGGGATTTCTAATAGTTGTGCACACAGTGGTGTCATATCTTGATGCAGATTCCTCAGTCGTCAATGCTATAGGAATGAGTTCTAGATATCGATTAAGAAAGATATCAGTTTCCCTTGAGGGAACAGCACATGAGTTCTAAAAATGATGTTTTCTTCTATCGTGAATTCACAGATCCCTAAGAAGCAAACAAAGGAGTCATTCTTGGTCATAGATAATCAGTCCTTAATGTTATGACCTGATGACAAAACTGAGACCTAAATTATTCATTCCTTCTTAACATGATTGAATTGAGTATTTCCCTGCTGGAGCTAGACAAAGAGTATAGATGGATTTTTTCCAACAGAAAAAAGTTAAACTAGTGCCCAAACTGTAGCACAGAAAATATTGTCTACATAAACTTTCTCACAGGAGACTGCATGTACATGCAAGATATCCATTTTGGCAATCACAGCCTGATATTAATCCATCTACAACACCCCCCTAAAAAAAAAAAAAAAAAAACCGAAGAAAACAAATAAGAAAAAAATGGGCAAAAATTATGTATAGCAATCCACAGCCAGAAGAACCCTTGATTCTGTGTCTTTCAGCTTGAATAGCCCTCATTTTATTCAGCTTTCCTATTTCATTTTCGGGTGGAGGAGAAGAGACAGGAGGAAAAGAAAAGTACCTGTTCAGCAATGCTAGCTGCTTCAGCATAGGCATCTTGAATATTTTCAGCAAGCCTATGAAGAAATATGTTCGACACTCCTCCAGCAGCTACAATAAAAGGGCCAGTTGCTAAAGTTATAAGAGCAATCTGCCAACAGTTCACAAATCCAATAACCAGCCCGCACAAAAAGGTAGCCATATTGTGAATATAATTGCCAACCTGTATCAGGAGCAATACCATTCAAATGTCAGATATCTGCTCAAACATCTCCTTGTAGTAGTCAAGAAAATGCAAACTTAATGTATGAACATACCTTTTCGCTGAGTGCAGATTGAATGAGCAATACATCACTTAACACCTGACTCACAATATCCCCATTTTCTCCGTATGTGTGAAAAAAACTCATATCCTGGTTAAGTAAGACTTCAACATACTTTGACCTAATGACAGCAGTTTGTCGTTCTCCTGTCAGGATCCAGCTAGAAACCTCTATTACAAAGACCAAGTCAGCCAACTCGGATATAAAGGGTCACAAGTGGGTTGGTTTTTCAAAATTAAGTTTTGAATTTTCTGGGTCTTACCTATCCAACCTGCGAAAAGAACGCCCACTGCAATGTAGACCAGAGATAAAGCAAGCTGCAGAGAACAAATATAACATTTCATTGAATTGGCTAATTTAATATCCACAAATTTTAATTTAAACATAGAGCTAACCGAAAGGTCCGAGGAATGACAGTCAGCTTACAATTTTTGCAAAGTACCATCAAGAAAGTATACAAAAGCCAAACTTAATAGCATCTCTTCATGCCACAGTAAGGAGTAAAACATTTGATAATTCGGGACAAGTTCGAGACTTTTATCTGTGTTGAGCATCTCTAGAAATGATTTAACCCCGCCATTATGAGAAATCCAGGTTGATCATGAATTGATTTGGGGATTACACGACTGTTGACCTTGTCCAATCTTCAAGAAGAGAAAGAAGCTACAATTGATGACTGAAGTAGTCTTTTAACCATTTAACTAAACTTAGCAGTACCTGAACTGGCTGTATATATCTTCCCCATTTAAAATCACTATGTTCCTTCAAATGGAATAAAACGGAAACTAATGAACCATCTCAAACACTTTTACAAACTAAATCAATACTGTGGAGGCAAGCTACCAAAGCAAATGTCATTCCTTCCTCCACATTACTAAGAGTACATCCTATCCCATTTGTTTCGACTATTGCCTTCTTCAAAAAATTTCCACCGATCAAAGTCAGAAAACAAATGGTAGACTCAATGTATACTACAGCTTTATGCTCTCTGCAGCATTCGACGGAGTGAACCCTTATTAAAAAAACCATCGAATTACCTCTTTAAACCGGTGAAAAGTCTCGTTGGGGTCTGCCTTAGGCCCCAAGTGCAACACATGCACAATCTTGGCAAAGTAATGCAAGTAGACCACCAGAGCTGCTCCATGCGCGGCGGCACCCAGCGACCCCGTGATCATGAGCGCCCAATCGAGACGGTCCGCGCAGGCAAAGAGGCGAGAGAACGGCACCGCCGCGGGCGGCTCCTCGATCTCCTCCCCCTCCTCCGTCTCCTCCCCGTCGTCCGCCGGCGGCTCGGGCGCGGCCCCGGACACCTCCGCGCTGATGTCGATGTACGGAGACGGGGACTCCGGCGGCTCCGACACCTCCGACACCGGCGTCAACGGCTGTATGTGCGGCGGCGACCACCCGAACAGACCTCGCGAGATCATCATCTTCGCCGAAACCCCGTCCGGCTCCGCCCTATCCCAGGCGAAGAGTATCGGAACCCGCAGACGCTAACGGCTCCAGCTCCGCGTCGATCAGGGCGAAGCGACAGCGACGGAGCTCCGGCGTCTCTCCGGCGTATCTCCGGCGTATCTCCGCCTCCCGCGCTTTCGCCACCGGTGCGCCGAAAAGCGAACGGGAATTCCGACTAGGCGAGCCGGCTCCGCGAATCCACGGCACGGTGGCGTCGATTCGCCGGCGTCCGACGGAGAGAGCGAGAGAGAGAGAGAGTTCCCTTAACGGTCAAATGCCGGCAATCGCCATCTTTCCTCCTTTTTTTTTTCTTCTGGTTAAAGGAGGAGTCCTTTTCTGTTACAGTGACAAGGGGCGTTTTCCGTTCCTTCCCCCTTTCAATGCAGGGGGGGCCTTTCCGTCATTACGGTCCGAAAAGGAGGGCAGCTCGGTAACTTAGGTAAAGTAGGCCGTGCTAGTGAATGATGAGATTGGACCATCTTAACTACCTCCTTTTCAATTCTTTTATCGACCAGATTTTACTTTTAAGGTTTCTTTAGATGTGCTGCATGTGGTCGGTATTAAATGGTTGACTAATCTGGCATCTAACATGAAAAGGTCACTCGGAGACAAGCAATTTAGGTGGTCCGACAATACCATTTTTGTATGCTAGACAATTAAAGTCGAATGCAAAAATAGACCGTAACCCACGGTCGACTAACAACCCTCAGCTTCCTCGTCTCGATCACGTCAAATCATCTAATAATATCGGAGTCATCTGAAAAGCCGACTACAGGATCAAGAATGAAATTAAAAATCAAGGTTGCGACTTTCAAACATTTGATATAGCCATATTGCCAATCGTTTTAATGCGAAATTGTCTCTTTTATACGAGAATATTGTATTGAAATTCCTTAAAACTTGTCATGAAAATATAATTGAGTTATAAATTTTCTAAAAAAATGTAATCAAGTTCTTAAACTCATCACAAAAGTAAAATTGACTTCTAAAATTTATAAAAAAACGCAAATAATGAAATGATTTAATTGGACCAATTTGATGAGTTTTGGAATTTATTCACACTTTTGAAAATTATAAAATTTGATTATATTTTTATAATAAGTTATAAGATTTTTAATATATTCATCTCTTTTCCGCTCCTGGTCGGGGCCAAAGTAGAGACATGATTGGGCGTGGCGTGCTCTCTTTCTTCTTGTTCTTGCCAGAGCATTTGCCCTGTGCGTCTTTCACACGTTCACAAAGGTGGCAACTCGCATCTTTTTCTCTAATGCTCCATTTTATAATGATGATGATATCTGTAGCTACACGAGGGCCAACTAAGAAAACCTGCTTTGGCCCCCCCAAAATTAAATAAATAAATAAATAAAAGGAAACTAAGGAAAGCTCACGTTAATTTCCTCGTCAGATGCTGCGAGTTTCCAAACGACGCCGTTCTCTTGTGATGGACGAAGGACACGAGACGACGTGAAGCATCGAATGGAATTTTTCTCTTAATGATTTTCCAGCAGGATTGGTATGCGAGAAGGGAAAGGAAACGAAAATAGAATGAAAGGACGAAGGGGAATGTAACGAGGTCAGGATATGATATTTTTGGAGTCCAATGACGAAGACAGTGTGCATGTTTATATATGAGGATTGAGGAATGGAGACTAGAGATGAAAGATCGCTTTTATAAATGAAGTGAATGTATGATCGAATCGTGTTCGACGGACACCGGAAATAAAAGGTTGAAATTGTGATGCGGATCCCTCTAGAGCCAACGGGGCCAAAGACTAATTTGGATGAATCTAATAGTGGGCATTTACTTATAAAGTTCAATTGGACCTAAGATTATCTCATTCATAAATTTATTAGAAGCGGGCATTATGTTAGGTTTGACAGTGAACTACGGTTGAAACGGGTTAAATTGAACCAAAAGATTTATATTTATAAGGGCTTAGTAGACTGGACGTGCCCATTAATTGTTTCTCAATGAGAATCTCTTGGGCAGTTTCCAAAAAGCAGAAAAAGCCATCAATTGTTTCAAACATGCAAAAAAGAAAAAAGAGTGCGTAATGCAATGCTCTGAAATTAAATTTTGTGAATATATATTGAAAGGAACGATTGTGCAAAGTTTTGGTGAGAGAACATAACAATATCAGGATGAATCCAAGCAAGCAAAAATCGAAAATTTACGTACTTACTGTCCATTTTTTTAATTAATTGGACAATGCAAAAGTAATCTTGCAATATTCAGTCAATAGAGGGTTGTCCATTTATTGGTGCTTTGCACCGTACACTTGCGCCACAACCACACAACAAATAATTTTGCACAAAAAACCCGAATCCTTAATTCTTCCTCAATCTCTCCCTCTCTCCCACCTGCAATCTCAGTCGGCCTTCAGCCTTGACTTGTTCTTCACGATGGCGATGTTCTTTTAGACATAGCACCATGCGCGACTGTCCACATCGTCTCCTGTTTTCGTGTCGATGCACGTTGCTGTCTGCCCTCTAACTGTAACTTGTCTCCCTCCTTATCAAGCCCACATCTCTAACCCTCGCCCATGTGGTTCAGCGTTGAAGAAATGCCTTTGAAAAAAAACAACTATTTTTGGATTAAAAGAGTTTTCCGAAATGTTATGGTGCTTGATATATTTTAACATTGGAAAATAACTTTGATTTAAATATTGTTTGATAAAATTTCCATTCACAAAGGGCTTTTGTTTTTTTTTTAAAATAGTCAAAATTAAATTCACTAGAGCTTAATCGCTAAAAAAATCTCTGTTGAGGTCACTTAACCTCAAACGACACCCTAGATCATGTGACCCAACTGAGCCACTTGAGGTTAGGGCAACCTTAGGCAATGGTTGCTGAGGACGTTCATGACCCCTCAAGCAACATTATTGTTGGCCTCTGATAGCTTCTTGGTGCAAATTGTGGAAGATAAATAGTGAATGTGGACTTATATTCCCAAAATATTAAAAGCCCAAAGTAAGAGGCCTTTTTGGCCTTCCAAACATTGACATTTGGTCTATGGGGTTCCAAAAACACCTACCAAATATCTTATAATTTCTTTAGGAGTTTTTGGGGGCTCAAATCCCCATGTAAAAATTACACCAAACGAGGTTTGTTCTCTTGAAGCGCATCGACTAGTCAAACCCCTGAGTCCCTAGAATGGACACTACTACCTTGCAAACCGAATTAGGTTACTAAGGGATTCAATGTTTAGATGTAAATTGTAAATATTTATCAACCGGGCGGTTCAATTGGTTGAACCGCTGACCCGCAAACCGGAGGTGGAGGGTCCGCTCGTGGTGTGCGTTCGCGCGAAAAGCGAGCGAGAGTGAGGGCAAAATCGTAAAGGTAAGCTAATTCTTGCCGTAAACTCTTGGAAAAAGAAAAAGAAAAAAGAAATCTTAAATGACTGCTCCTCGGCGATAAGAGTCCATGACGTCAGCAGACGAATAGGCGCGCATGAGTTTTGTGAAGCCGAAGAGAGGAGAGAGAGAGAGAGGGCAAAGGAAGAAGAAAGGATAAGATCCTCCGCCACAAAAAACACTGATACCGACTGAACCAGCAGCGACGGCTCTTCTTCTTCTTCTCCTTCTTCTTCCATTCGTTCACCCGAAATGGCGTCGTTGCAGAACTACCCCTCGGTCCACCGCTCTTTTCCTCCCAGCTCTCTTCCTCAGGTTCTCTCTCTCTCTCTCTCTCTCTTCTCCCTGCATTTGCTGGTCTTTTGATTGGGATAATGGAGTGGATTCTGCGCTGTTGTTGTTGGTGTTGTTGTTGTTAGCTGGCGTCGCAGAGGCACGGCACGCTGCCCTGCTGCAGGAGAAGCGCGGCCGCGCCGTGCGTTGTCAGAGCCGAGCAAGTAGCTTCCTCACCTTCGACTTCGCCTTCCCTCGGTAAGGTTTGGAGTTTGCTTCCTCTCGCGGTGTTTTTCTGACTCCATCCTTTGATTGCTCGAGCCCTCGCCATCGCGGTCTGTGCTTGTCGCGCTTCCGTCATGTACATTGTAATTTGAGGGACGTGTCCAGTTTCGCGTGCGAACCGTGTCGCGAAAGATTACGCGGTCGGAGGATCGTAAGGCGTTTGTGTATTTGTATTAGGCACTGTTGTCGCTCTGGAGAACGCAATAATGTGACTCTCTCGGTAGTCCATACCTTAGATGGATGCATTTGCCGGGAAATTGACTCCAGCTCCTGGTGTTTTTCTAAACGAGTTGATGTTCTGTAGATTGTGATAGTGAATGGGTTTGGCTTAGGAGTCCCTGATAGGGACTATGAGATGTTGACGGGTCTATAATTTAGGGGCGTAGTGCCGTGTGACGCCTTCTTTGCTCATGAACGCCGGGCAAAGTTACTGTTGACTTGGGCACAGGGCATTTGGCAGGTTGCCCGTTTTCTTTGCTTATTGTTGGATTCCTGTGATTGATGTGGCTCCATCGATTTGCAAGTAGTTTCAATGGCATTTTCTATCGGTTATATTTATGTTCTCCTTTCCTTTTACATACCAAACAGGAAGGCGTCAACTGCTGGCTCTCGGAGTCGCCGTTCCAGGAATTGTGGCAGTTAACCAAAATTCTGTCTCATGTAAGAACGAGATTCCGTTCAGAATAGTTTGATTTTCCACAAGCAATTTATAAGGGGTTATTTGAAATCTAAGAATTTCAAGAAGCCTTAATAGTAGCACCTGCTTTTATACAGGCAGTAGCTTTTTAGTACTAATGGCTGATACCTAATATGGTTCAGTTGCTGCAGAAAGTAAAAAGGGATTTCTGCCTGTAACGGACAAAAAGGATGGTTACTCATTTCTGTATCCATTTGGATGGCAGGTATGCCTGAATCGCTTTCTCTTTTTCCATAGGAGTGTAATGCAAGGCTTCTCTGTTTCTCGTTTCCCCTTTAAGTTATCTTGATTGATTTAGTGTTGTTGCCCAGGAAGTGGTAATTGAAGGTCAAGATAAGGTGTTTAAAGATGTCATTGAGCCCCTAGAAAGTGTCAGTGTCAATTTGATCCCCACGAACAAAGAGGATATACGGGATTTAGGTCCACCTGAACAGGTGAAATGCTGTTCTATGTTTCCATCCTTGACATTTCCATAAAGACTATGCTGCTGTGTAACACCGTTAGGTTCCTGGCTCTTGCAAGATTTGTCTGTTTCTTAGTTAGATGTTGGACTGTCTTATGTTTAACTATCACAGGTTGCAGAAACTCTGATACAAAAGGTTTTGGCCCCTCCTTCTCAAAAGACAAAACTCATCGCTGCAAAGGAGGTAGATTTTATCAGTTCACTCTAATGTAATCATACTTTTAGACACACATCCGACAGATTGTGTGATATATGTCCTACCTTTTAGAAAAGTGGATGTATGACTTTTTTTGCTCTTTCTGGCAGTGGCATGGTGTTGCCACTTATCCAGTAATGTGCATTCAATGTTCTTTTTGTTTACAACCGCGGTTTCTTCTTGTTCTGAACAATTTTGTATCACTTTTAGACATATCAGATCACCGTTTCGAGATATAGACCAATAAATGTGGATCTGTGCAGTTTTGGTAATGGTAATTCTCATGAAAGTGGGGCTAACATCGATAAGGTATTTGGAATTTCGAGGTACCAAGTAAGCTGCCTTCCTGGGAAAGCCTTAGACTCTTGCCGTGACACCTCCAAAATGTAATATGATCGGTCACTGTACATTTGACCGAGGATGAAAGAATGCTTACCAAGACAAACTAAGCTATTACAGACCACATCAAGATCCTATGGCTTTCCAACACATAAATGTTGCCTCATGCAGCACTTGGAAGTTCCATTATTAACTTGCAAACCATCAGCATACAGCTGTTTGGCGCATAAAAACGTTCTTGTTAGGAAATATACCTTTCTTGTATGTTTTACTATTCCAAGATTCTAAGCTTTTAGAGCTGAAGTTATGGTAGGAAAACAGATGATGCTGTTGGCTGCATTGGTGCATTGTGGGTTCTAATCTGTCCTGTATTTGATATAATGACAAATGCTGCTATTATTGCTTCTTGACAGATCTGATCAGTTTTCTCCTGTTCATATAACAGCATGATGTTGATGGGAAGGCATACTACACGTTCGAGTTCGTTGCTAAAGCTCCAAACTATACTCGCCATGCTCTCAGTACCATTTCTATTGGCAATGGTATGACACTGATCTGCCACCCTTACATATTCCCTCAAAAGATGTGTGCTTCAGTTTCTTTTCATATGAATGGGTGCTCAATTTTTTGAGAGTTGGTTCTGTGGAATGGCAGGTAAGTTCTATACCTTGACAACTGGGGCAAACGAGAGGAGGTGGGGGAAGATGAAAGATAAATTAGAAACGGTAGTCGATTCCTTCAAAATTTTCACTGTATATGACGGAGCTGCCTAGTTTTTGGATAACCATTAAGGGCAAGCAAACCAGTTCTGATTAACAAGAACAATTATCCCTTTCTTGAGTTGTGCAAGGTTAATGGCCGCCATCACTGTTATCGGACTGAATCATTTTTTGTAAGAGGAAAAGCTTCATTTGGTTTATAAAAATTTGATATATTTGTATAATTTTCATTCAGAGAACGAGATGGTACTGGTGCTGCTTAAATATCTGTATAAAAGATTCTTGATTTGAAGAGGCCATCCGCTGATCCACTTTTTTTTTTCTTTTTTTGGACAAAATTCGCCTAACATCTTTAAATAAGATTTAAGTAAAAGCAGCCACCTTCACTTGACAGGGGCTCACAAGTTACTGCTCACTTCGATAATTCTGCTTTTGCAAACCTGTTGAGAGAGAGAGAGAGAGAGAGAGAGAGAGAGAGGACGCTGTAGTACTGCCCTCCCGGACAGGAGCAGCACAAAATGCAATTGTACATAACTTTGGTAACGTCAACAACTACAGAGATTTCTATGGGCATCGCAAATATGTGATTATGATAACTTCGATATTCGTTGATTTGTTATTTTATATTTGGCTTCACCATAAAAATGCTTATTGCATCCACCAAAAGAAAACCGCAGAGTTCTGTCTGTCACACGCATTACATCTTGAATTAGAGAACTGGACTTGTGTACAATAGACGTATTTTCCAAGCCGCGAATCCATCACGAGATGATTGGAGGGCTGTCTCAAAAATGAATTTCTTTCGCCAGATGGGGATCGTGCAGAACTCCAACTCTTAAAATGTAGGACCTGTCGAAATCTCAGAAAAATCACAAGAAGCAAATTTTATCGTCTTCATTTAACTCAAAGTCTCAGCTCCAACATTCAGCTTTAACCATTCAATCACTTTCATTGGAGAAAAAGATAACACTAAGGATTGGAATGCACATTTGCAGCAAGACTAGCTTCAACCCACTAGACAACAGGAGTCGAAACTAGCATTTTGGGTATTGATGAGACTAAGAATTAACTAATAAGCAACTAGAGAGCATTATTTTGGAAACCGCACTGGACCGTCCAGTGCAATCAAAGCACAGGGGCTGGCTTCCAGAAAGGTTGGGATTTTCCAGGTTCAACTGATTTTAAAAACGCTCCTCTGGCTCAACTATTACAGGGCACACCGCTCCTCTGGTCCTTAAAAGAGTGAGAATGTCGACTCAATGGAGAGCAACCAGAGAATAAATGCTATGGTAAATGCGAAAGTACCAAAACCTTTTCTGACCATTCATAGTAAGCATCAGTTGGAGAATAGAGATTGAAACAACTCAATTCAAAGTGCACATCTATTAGAGGGAAAACGAGAAATGAGTATACTGCAAGCCAACTCAAAACTCTCGAGAAATCTATGGAAGCTACAAACAGAAAATATTCCACTCGCCGAACATCTGGCATTTTCTAGCTTTAGATAATTCCAATCTTGTTGGCAACATCCAAAGCATCATAATCTGGCGTCAACCTAACATATGCCTTCTTAGTCCCATCAGGCCTGCATAAGGCAAAGTAAAGTCACTCAGACTCGATCCATAAAAGTCAAGGCAGTTAATATTCATCAGTAGACAGCTAGACTAGAACTCCCAGTGTACCAACAGATTCATCCAGCTTGAACTATCATCAGGTCACCAATTACACAGCATTCAGCTGACTGTCTTGAACTATTCAATTCAAAACTCTAATGCATCCATCCTGAATAAGAAACTTATCTTCCATCCCATCATAATTGTCAATAAAACAGACAGCATTTTATATACTCTTCTATTTGCCAGCACCGAACCACGCAAACTACTCAGCAACCGTAAGCTGCCACAGAGAGTTCAAGATGACGAAAATTACCTGATCAACGTGTTGACTTTTTTGGTCTGAATTTCATACATCTTCTTGACGGCATCTTTGATCTTTTTCTTGTCAGCACGAATGTCAACAATGAAGACTAGCGTGTTATTGTCCTCAATCTTCTTCATTGCAGATTCAGTAGTAAGTGGATACTTCAGAATTTGATAATGATCCAACTTATTCCTTGGGGGTGCACTGATTCTGGGATACTTCGGATTTCTTTCCTTCTTCAATGTCCTCGGACGATGAAATGTGACGGATGTCCTGATCTTCTTAGCCTTCTTTTTGAAGGTTGCCGCACCTGATTTGACAGCCTTAGCGGCCTTCAGTGCCTGGGCCTTAGGGTCGGCCTTTTTCGTAGGGTCGGCTGGATACAGAAAAATAAATAAGAGGTAATAAAGGGGATTCAAGCCAAACACATAGATAGAAAGTTCCCATAAGCAGCAACTTAGTATTCTCAGTGTTTACTAATTTGCCAACCAAATATTATGCACAAACTGCCAATTAGAAAACACGACTTTCACACTTAAATACAATCTGTCAATGAAGATTGATACTCAACTTCATTTTAAGAAAAGGCCAATCCTGCTAATCTAGGTTCCCTATGTATGTAAATCACAAGGCATGCATAGATAGAGCATCAGCCATCATAAATTTTAGGACAACATGATGGCAGAGCATCTTTTTTATTCGACACAATGAAGCACTCAGATTAAGATAGGCCTACTGATCATAATTAAGACAAAATCGACCCAGAGTGAAATGCTTTTAAGCTTCTGATCTGATCATAGTCCAGCCTCATCCCCTCCGGGTATCTATATAGCAATACGACGGAACAATAAATCCTTAGGACTGGAAACACTACAGCTATTTTCTTCTTTAATACTACCAATACAAACACTAAAAATTCCCAGAAACGATATCATCACACGCCTTATCAAAACGAACCATTACCGTACGTCACATATCTAGGAGCACAATATATCTCCCCGTGTAAGTATTACTAAAACGCATTTCAAAGGACAAAGTGCCAACGGATGCAAAACCTCACCTTTAGCGGGAGCCATTTCCGCGTCGACGAAATCCTACCTAAGCAAAGCTGAAACAACCTGGAGAATCCGCACATGAAAACAAGCATCGTAAGCCTCGACCACGATAAACCAACCGTAATTCAAGCAATTAAACACACGCGAGACCACCAATCAACAAAGCGGAAAAGCATGAGGCCAAATCTACGATGGCTTCATGGCATGAGCGACAGAATCGTTTGCCACGCCAGAACTCAATACTTCCCCAAGCTGTTTTCGCAAGTGCACCGAACAGAAACGTCCGTCGACAAGCACGGCACAAAGATTCGATTGGCAAGGGAAGGAAACGAGCAGAGACGAAGAACGATGAAGATGCGAAAGAGAGACGGACCTCGGGGTTGAGTTTCGCGCAGACAGCACCGGCGGCTTCCAGTGTCCCCTAGGGTTTCTCGGCGGAGGAGATGAAAACCTCCCTTTATACGGCGCATACTGACAATTTGGGCCTCGTTTCTGGGCTTTTATATGGGCCGTGGCTTCCAAGGCCCAGGCCGAAGCAATCCCCAGGCCACGATTTGTATCGGCCCAGGATGTGGAGAAGGACGGTTTTGGAATGTCAAAAAGATTTTGCGCAACTTAAAAAGTCAATAAATTTTCTCCATAAAAATAAACCATGACTGAGACAGCTAACGAGGGTATTTTGGGCTTAAAAAGGAACTGCCCGTCCGAGTGTGCCTATTTCGAGCTTTAGATCGAGCGGTTCTAACTAGGCATAGCAGACTGTCGGGCCCATGATTACTTTTAATAAAAAAAAATAATAATTTATCAAGTGTATACCAATAATAAGTACGTACTCTTCATTATGGTCAATACATCTTTCACATGGAAAAAGCGAGTGGTAATTAATAACTAATTATTTTCGTGAGTGATAATAACTTTGGATTAGGAGAAATATCTTTTTGCCCATCTATAGTCAGCGAACTCTCAATTGAGAGCAAATTTTTTAACATAAAATAGCATATGCGACCATTTCTAGTGATAATATCCTCATGAAATTAATAATTTCCAATTTATACCAGTAACATATTTTTTGAGGTGAGTAACTCATTTGTCTTCCTTATGAATAAAAAAAATTATTCCTTAGTCGGTAATTTCATACACAATTGGTAAGTTCATGTAATTTTAATATATATTGAAGTGACTTTTCATGTAACTGATTATTTGTGCATGTAAATTACTTTTTACCAATAGAATAGGCGTTCTAATGGTCTAGTTAAAATTAGCTACCTTGAATGAATTGGTTCTAAAAATTCCCCTGCTTTTCTCAGGCTAGGATACAATTCTCTGGCTTTATCAAAATAGGCTGCAACGAGTTAGAAATTGTCCGGTAATTTTGGAAAGGGTTAATACCACCAAAAAACCTTAAATCGATACATTTGTGATAAATTTATCACAAGTTATTTTTTTGACCACCAAAATCACAAAATAAATCTATGATTAATTTATTCTCCGTTAGGTTTCATTAAATTTTACGATCAAATTGCTGAATTGAATGACACATGACAGTTGGAGTTGTACCCTTCCTTTGCGTAGGTGTACCAATTTGTGGTTTTCCGTAGTTAATTCAATTTAACAAAAATTAAGCGATAGTAAATTTATCACAAATATACTAGCTTAAATGTTTTGTAATAAAATTATTAGTTTGAGGTAAATTTATTACTTATATAACAACTTAGGTTTTTTTGTGATTAAAAAATTAATTTTGGATAAATTTATCACAAACATACTAACTTTGGATTTTTCGTGATATTAAATCTTTTGAAAAACGTGTTTATTTCAATTCAATTATGGGTGTTCAGATGCCCCGTTGGAAAGATGATCCCTCACAAAAAAGGAGTGCTAAGATTTTCGGATGAACGTCAATGTTCCAAAACCAATCTCCAATCATCCTGAGGAGCCCATCTCCGGATTCCCTCCTGGGCAATCTCATAAGCAGATTCTACTTTTGAGATTAAAAAAATATTCCATTCAAAGGGATGGTTTTAGCAAACGTTGCGGATCATCCTCTTCACGTGTCAGGAAATAAGAGAAGCCAAATATGATGTCGAATAAGAGCCAGGAAAGCAGGAAGAAACTCCTTGGTATTTTCCGAGGTCACACTCGAGGGAGCTACCCCCATCAGGTTAAAGAAGAGAGAACTGTCGCTATCCCCACTTTCGGCGTCACAGAAGGAAGGGATCGCCCGCGAAACAGACGTGTAAATTCAAGGCAGCTGTGGGAGATTTCCACTGGTTTCTGATGGCCCTTTCTTACATTCTTCCTCAGTCAAGAAGCTCAGAATTTCCTTACGCAAAACGAATAAATCAAGGGGAGATAGGGGTCCCGCTGTCTGATTACCTCTGGTTGCTTGGAAAGGTACAGACGACAGACATGCTCCCATTTTACGATGTTACGATGTCTTTGAAAAGTCTTACCAACTGAGGATCGAGTCTCCACCTCATGACCACACTGCTCCTGCCTATTCGAGTATTAATAAAAGTTTACCAAATTCTCTTTTATGGTTATCTTCACTCATAAGCAAATCATGAAACCCCTTCTTGACTCAAAAAAATTGCTGACTGTAATATTCTAGCTATCAACTAACGAGGATAATCAAATCAAAGCATACGCCTTATTCTCAAAATTAATCTCAATTGAACTCAATAAACGAATGATCACATTGAATTTATTGAGCACATTCAACCATCTTTAAATGAAACAGATGTCGCATCAAGTAAACTTTATTGGCATCAAGGGCTTGCATAGATGCTAGACAAGGCAGCAGCGGTGTTCTCTTCATGATATTAAGCGTGACATTACAAGTCAATGTTGGACCAATGATACCTAATGCACGTATATCCAACAAATCCCAATCAGTTTACTTCATCGAATCTGCTTCATCCCCAAATAGGAATAAGTGCAGATTTCTTTAATATGGATAATTCTCAACTTATATCTTTCAGAATGCAAAAAAGTCATTCCTATCAAATTTGTCAATTTTCACTTTTCTTTTTTCTATCATCATCGGTTGTTTCAAATAAGCCAATGTTGTGAAATACAAATGGCAAAGCAAACAAAATAAGAAATTAAATCGGGCAGCGGATTTACATGGATCAGACAGTGGGACCACCTAAATGTGGAGAGTAGAGGATTATACTATAAATCAAACAATGCAATGGATATTATAACTACACTTGAGTCGCTCAAGCACTCTCGGCATTTCCCAACTTCAATTATACCTAATAACTCTTACAGTAATTTCTCGCAAAGTAATCTCTACGTCCCACCAAAAAAAAAAAAAATCAAATTCACCACTCTTACCGCAGGATTTATTGGCTTGAGCACTAAAAGCTCTTCCCGAATCCTCTTCCTGGAGCAGAACCATTTCTTATATAAAGAAGATTTGGCAACCACTCAAACTGCGAATCCTATCGAAACCTACTCAAATTATTAAAAAAAAAAAAAAATGTTCTCTAGAGGCCTGAATTCAAAAACGTAATTTCAACAGTTTTCGTGGCTTCAGATGGCACGGGATCTTATTAATTGTAAGGGCAATAAACAAATTGCTATTTGTGTGTTTAGGTCTCCTTCCTAAGTTTCGGCTTTCGAACACTCATAATGCTCTATGCATTTGCAAAATTAGAGAGAGAATAAATAATCTCATTATAAAAGGAGTAAGTCTTTAATAGATGAGGATAGGTTAAAACAATGTACCTTTCAACATAAAAGTAATTGGTACAGAGTCAAAATTTTATATGCAGCCCGACGTGGGCATCTCGAGCTTAAGAAGGGAATTGCTTGTCCAAGCATGCCCATTTTAGCCTTTAAGTTGGGTAGGTTTAGTCACGCATAGTAGACTGTCAGACCCACGATCACCTCTGAGAGATTAACAACTTATCAAGTGTGTACTATTTAATACGTACTTTTCATTATGGTCAAATTATCTTTTTCACAGAAAAAGTATGTAAATTCCAATAACAGTGAGCAGTGGTACCTTTGAATCAGAGAAATATTCTTTACCTATCTAGAGTTAGCAAATCCTCATTTATTCGACATAAAAATAGCATGCGCGACCATTTATAATGATAATATTCCCATCTAATTAATAACTTTAAATTCATAATTGCAACAAAAATTCGTTTACGAGCACAAGATGCACGAGCTTGGAATCAACCTGCAAGCATTCACAAAGCTTATATGATCAAATCATCCATGTTCTATATCCAGAGTCACACACTTCTAGTTTTGTTTTGACTATTGCAATCAGGATGCACAAACAAAGCCTGGAAAAGCTAAAATTTTGAGTATCTCAAGGACCCATTGCTTGGCCAAAGTGTAGGGCTACATTTTACAAATTAAAACGGATAGTGATGTTCAAAGAATTATTGATTATAGCATGAATCGATACCATTTAGCTAGCTCCATGCATATTGGTCTGTGATAGGTTCAGCTTGGACCCCTATCCATTCAAGAGGCATCTGAAGTAATTCGATCACAGAAAATGCTGTTTTATTTAAATCTGTGGTGGATATAGTATTTTTGTTGCTCCACGATCGCTCTACAAAATAGATAGAAGTGAATATATACAAATCAACATAGAAGATTATCATTATGCTATCATTATTTTTTTTTTGGGTAAAAATCATTATGCTATCATTATTGATCTTCTAATGTGTCATAAAAAAGGAACGCACAGCTTCTACTACACCTAGGTTGAATTTCGTATTAGCATTGAGCGGTCTATCTATACATTTTACATCTATAACTAGTACTGAGCACCCCGGCTCTCCTAATCACGCCAAGGAGCGACAGCTAAAGACGAGGCAAAACAAAGCGAGCTTTTTACCGTCAAATTCAAAGATGTGGGGGCCTACAGTGATTATTGAGAAGTATTTGCACATACATGATACCTCAACGGAAAGATAAAGATATGGCATGAAGCGCAAAGTGAGGTTTGCTGAGTTGGGGAACACACCGACAATCAAGAAACACACGGCCCTGGAATCTCGGTCTCCCCCCCACCCCCCCCAACACCTTAACCCATGCCCCTCCTTGACGTGGAATCTCTCTCTCTCTCTCCAAAAAGTGACTTCACCGAAAAAAAAGGAAAGGAGAGTGTCCAAAAAGTGATTTCATTCCAATGTCTTCAACCGAAAAAAAGAAAGGAGAGTGGACCATACACCTTCCCCAAATAGAGAGAGAAAAAGAAGAATATAGATTTCACATAAAGGAGAATATAGATTTCATCCACACCGTCTCTGAGCTAATGAACCCGCTAGTGTTCGAAAGGCTTTAACGATAACTGGTGGATTAGGAAATATGCTTGGATAGAATTTTTTAGGCGGGCGCAAACCCAATACGTATTTTCAGACGGTTTTCGTGGCTTGAGAGGCAGGGAGCTCTTGACTTTATAGTAAGGGCACAAGCAAATTGTTATTTGATTTCTTCCAACTCATGGCTTTGAACATCTGCATCTCTTCGACCCAAGAAAACTTGTATCCGGGTATCATCTAAGCCATAGTATTTCCTCTAGACTCGCAATTTGCAAAGTGTATATTAATCAACATTTCAATGAAAACTACGATGTGGGTCTTAACTTTTTTTCATGAACACGTTCAACTTTACTCATACGTGTCTCAAACTATTTTGGCAACTTTACGGTGCTGCATGACAACGTTTCTGTTCCTCAAAATTTATGTTCTTTGGTTCCCGAAACAAAAAAAGAACAAAACCCGTTTGGTAAAACATTTGTTCCCGGGAACAGTTTTGAGAAGCAAAAAAAGTTGCTTTTTATTCCCGGGGAACAATTTCTAGAAGTAAACTGATTTTCTTTTTAATTTTATTTTCTTGCCACGACCGTCGTCAACCGCCTAGAGCCATCGCCCACCGCCATCGCCACCGGTTGCCGCCGCCGCCGCCGCCGTTGCTGGCCACCGCCGCCGGTGGTCGCGCCGCTCCGGCTGCCGTTGCCGCCGCCGCTGCCGACCCGCCCGCCGCCCGCCGCCGCCGTTGCACGACCGCTGGCCGCCGACCGTCACGCGACCGCCGCCGCTAAGCCCATCGCCGCCCCCTCCCGCGGGCCGGCAGCCGGCGGTCGTCGGCGGCGACGGCCGGGCGGGCCGGCGGCGGCGGCGATCCATCGGTAAAAATAAAAATGAATAAATACAAAAAGAAATTGTTGCGTTACCAAACGCATTTCTATTCTTTTTCTATTCCAGGAGTAGAAATTTTGTGTCGTTACCAAACGGGTTCTTTTAATCGAAATTGTTCTCGGAACAGAAATAGAAAAGAACTATTTCTGAAAAAAACTCTTCCCTGAAATGTAAGCGTTGTCATGCGCAGCCTAATTATCACCACTGCCGTGATGAGTCCACGTGAGATCCTGCTATTGGACAGACCAATAGTTCTTCGAAAAGGTGTGGGCACCAACCGTCCTAGGCTCTATTCTTAGAGGGATAGAGGGTTGGATGAATCTGAATCCTAATGAATGGCCTATAGAAATTATCCACGTAAACAATTAATTAATCAAGAACAATCAAATCCATATATGATTGTGAAATTCCAAAATCGATATGCATAGCGAAATTAAAATGCATATATTTGAGCCATTCTTTCACTCGAAGAAAAATAGATCAGTCTTATTATAATCAGCGATCTATTAGAATGTCAGATCTTCCTCTTTATGACTCATTTCAGTATAGCAACTTTTAATGGGATCAATCGACCAATAGGTATAATCTACCCTTATATAGGCTAGAGAGAGACTTAGCAAATGCTAATCAATAGTGTGTCAACTGGACCCCTCCCATTACGGACTTTAGTTAAACACAATTGTCTATACTTTATTGCTCAACTAGACCCGTTATTAATAGATGCCAAAACATAATTCAATAAGATCACTTAAGGGTTCAACATATAATGGAATATCCATTAATCCAATTATTTAAGATAGAAAATCAATTAATTAATACAAGCCCATATTTTAGGAAATTTCCAACATGGCCTTGATTTTTTTTTTTAAGGAAAAATAGTTTACCATTTGATATGTTTAAGGTTAATATCATAAAAAATTCAAGTTGATTATACTTGTAGTAAATTTATTTCAAACTAATTTCAGCGACACAAAAAATCTCAAATAGATACTCATGCTATATTTGTTGCAAACTAATTTCTGCATCGCAAAAAATCCCAAGCCGATATGCTCATGACAAATCTACCATCTATTAATTTCCATCCTTAAATCGCTAATTTTCAAGACACATGACAAGCAACTTAGATAATTGGCGGGTGAGGTAGAATTCAACATAAATGGGTCTCCTAGACAACGTTATTTTGAGGAAACCTAATTATAAAAAAAAAAAAGAATTGAGATTAGAGAATATGCCAAAATTTATTAGTTTTTGTCCAAAGAACTCCCTCATGTTTCGAAAATTTACTAAAATCCTTAATGTTCCTCAATTTTGCCCTAAGATTTTAATAAATTTGTCACGGGTTAACCTATTTGGAGAATGACACATGTATAAAAGTATGAGTTTTTTTATAATACGAAAATTAATTTGGAAGAAATATGATAGAGGTGTGTCTATGATTTTTGATGGTATTGATTTTAATTTTTTTATAGGATCATAAGTTAATAGCACTATTTCTCTCCATAAATTGGAACTGTCGGGGCAAAATTCCTGAGGAAAAAATGCAAAAAATGATGCGAAAGTTGCCGTGGCTTTCGGGACTTCTGCACAGTACTCAGATCCCTTGGCCTTCGCATTTAGAAGCCCTGCCGGCTTTTATTTTTGGCATTAATCAAGCCAAAAAGCCAAAAATAACAGCCAAAATTGTTTTTTATTTTTTTGGTTTTAATCACTGTGGCTTTGATTTCTTGGCTTGATAAAGTATGCGGAGCCCAGGGGATGTCTTTGATTACCCTCAAGCCATGCGAACTTGCGAAGGCCTTCGCTTTAAACCTTTTTTCGCTTTAAACCTTTTCGCTCCTTCTAAAGCGAAAGGATTTGAGAACCCTGCAGAATCCCCCTTCGGCCTTCGCTTTAGTCAACAATCTGTACATTAGCTTAAGAGGGTCACCTCCATTATAAGAAACAAGATTTCACTTCTCTCAAGTCTCAAATGAACCCTACCCCCCGCGGGGTGCCCCTTCTCTTCTCTATCTGATCTCCTCTCTCTATTGCTGTCTCATTCTCGTCCGGCCTCTTGAAAGATTGGACCTTGAAAGGGTCCTGCTCTTCCCAACGAAAACCCCCAACATTTGTGCAACATCATTTCTCTGATCCATTAAACAGTTACATCTCTCTCGTTGTATTATTCCGTGGCCATCATCGTGCAGGGGTACTTGTCCGAACAAGAAAATGGCCTCTTGCTGGACTTCAGACATTCGTTCGTGGCTCACCTCGTTCTTCGCCAATCTCGCTTTCCATATTCCATGGCTTGCATCATCACGCAACGACCAGAACCCAAACTGCACCACAGCTTCCGCTTCACCCAGTGGTGCTAGCCCAATACGCTCCCCGGTGGTGGACGATTCCATCTGCATCTTACCAGACATTGATGCTGGAGCCATACGCACATCGAATGTGCATGGAACCAGAAACACAACGACTGCCGGAAGCTCTCAGACCAGAACTTTCGTTTCGTCCCAGTCTGGCCCAGTTCACCTGATAGCGAAAATGTTCCAAGGACAGGAGCTGGGGAAGGCAGTGCTGGCGTTTGACGTTTCCATGACCACGGGGCTCCTCATAAGCCAGCACCCAGGTTTGACCCACCTGCAAGCCAGCGTGATTGTACTTGCGCTTTCTGTCGGGTTCGTCACCTTGTGGAATGGCATGCTGCTGCACGATATCCACGGTGGGGTTGCAAGCGCGTTGGAGTATATAGGAGTGGGGACCATCTTGGTTGCCTACTTCGGGCTGGTGAGCTCTTTTCTACCACCCAGCCTCGTGTGGATGGGTTGGGTGTGTTGTGGCTTATCGTGCCTGCCTTTCCTCCTGCGCCTTGTTCTTCCGACGGTGGTTCAAGGAGCGAGCAGCACGGAATAGCTGGATTCGGGTACCGTTTAGCATGAACAACAACAATTCACATGGATTTCTGGAGCAGGCACCCGATCCTAGTAGAGCTTCTCATCTCGTCCACGTCTAGTCAATTTAATATTCCGGTCGTCGAAAGGTGTCTCGTGCGTTTGTGTGTCAGGTTTAGGTTTGAGGTCTCTGTGGTTTCATGGTTAGTTTTGGTACTACTGTCCTGTAAGCATTTCCCTTCCTACAACGCATTTTTTTAAGGAAAGTGCCTCACCGCGTCAACAAATGCGTATTCTCTAAATAAATCATTTCTAATGTTCTGTTCCTAGTTTGATCAAGTGGGGAAATACTAATAATATAATGTTAAGATTGATTTATGAAATTAAGATATCAAGTGATATGACAGATTCTAGTTAAGTTTTGTACATGATCCACTAGTTTAAAGGCTCACTTACACTTTTAAACTAGTTAACGCGCCAATTTTATAAACCAATCTTTATATAAATAGTATTATTGCTAAATCGATCAACACCGCTCCTATGCGTGTTAGGTTGCTTGTAAGGTATTATTATGAAATCATATAATTAAGGATTTTCGGTACGCATCACCCGTTATTTCAGAATGAGAAAAATCTTATTTACTTTTGTCAGAGCACATGGGAAGCTTGCGGTGGCTGGTGACTTAGAGAGAGAAGGAGAGTCAATGTTTTACCTATGTACAATTGATTTATCTTTTATATAAAAAAAAAGCAAGTGCTTATGAATAAATAATTATTTTTTTGAGGAATAATAACTTCGAATTAGGAGAAATACGTTTTTTTTCACATATCTATAGTTTAAGTTCTCAGTTTATAGCAATTTTCAACATAAAAATAGTATTTGTGACATTACTACTAATAATATTCATTGTAATTAATATTTCTTAATTCATAACAATAAATTTGTTGTGGTGAGTAGTTTAGTCATCTTGCTGGTAAATTTATACACAACCCAATAACTTTAAGTAACTTGTATATATGCCGAAGTGACCTTCGATATGATTAATTATTTGTATGTAATAACTTCTCACCTAATTTAATAATCATTCTGATGATCCAATTAAAATCAGCTATTTTCAAGTAAACTGGGCAAAGAATTAGAACGTATTTATGGGCATGAGATGCGAGAGCCTTGTATCCCCCTACACGCATTTACAAAGCTCATGTGATTGGATTATCAATGCTTTATATCTAGAGACGCACACTTTTAATTTTATTTTGACTTCCTCAAAAGTGCAGCGCAAACACTGGTTAGGACATACACAAGCAAAGTATGGAAAGGATGCACTTCTAAATCCCTGGCCAAGGTACTAAGCAACAAGTCACGGATTGAAAAGAAAAGTGGAGTTTTTCTTTGTTCACCAAAAAAGAAAGGACTATACATTTTCTCCAGAGAGAGAGAGAGAGAGAGAATCCACACGAAAGAGAACACTCATTTCCTCCACGCAGTCTCCAAGGCAGCGAACCCACTTTCAGTAGAGGTGGGAAGACGCCCTCAGCATGAAATTGAAACATAGCGTCCAAAAGGCTTGAAGGATAACTGGTGAATTAGGAAACATCCTTTCCATACTTTGCTATCAAGCACTCTCGGCATTTCCTAATTTCAATTATACCTAATAACTCTTATAGTAATTAATTCTAACAATTTCTTGCAAAGTAATCTCTAAATCTCACAAAAAAAAAATTGCTACTCTTATAGCAAGATTTATTGGCTTAAGCATCAAAAGCGCTTCCCGGATCCTCTTCACGGAGAAGACCCATTTCTCATATAAAGAAGATTTGGAAACCACTTAAACTAGGAATCCTTTTTTTTTTTTTTTTTTTTTTTTTTTGGTAAAGCTTAAACTAGGAATCCTATTGAAACCTACTCAAATTAGAAAAAAAAAAGTTCTACAGAGGCTCGAATACAATATGTAATTTCAACAGTTTTCGTGGCTTGAGATGCAGGAAGTTCTGGTTTCTTATAGCAGAACGTAATTTCAAAACGAAATTTCAACATCCTGATAAAAAAAACTACGATGGGGGTCTTGACCTTATTTCATGAGCATGTTCAAACTTTTGCTTACGAGAGTCTCAAACTGAACCCGCAATTTTCATATCACTGTTGCAGCAGCGCGTCCTCAGGCGAGATCCTTTACCGAACTGACATCTTGCGACCATCGCGCGGATTAATCTTCAGAAGAATAGAGGCTTGGATGAATCCCAATATAGGGCCTTTATTTTTATTTTTCTTAGGGAAAACAATAGCAAAACTTTTATAATGTGAAACATTTATGGTTAATATCATCAAAAATCTAAATCGATGCACTCATAACATATTTATCTCAAACTAATTTTCAGATCACAAAACATCTCAAACAGATACACCCATACTATATTTGCAATGAACTAATTTTCATGTTGCAAAAAACCAAAATGAATACGCTCGTGACAAATCTATCATATGATATTCCTGTTAAATTATTGATGTGCAACACAAGTGACAAGCAACTCGGACAATTGGCATGTGGTGTGGAAATTTAATATAAATAGATTTCCAAAATGACGTCGTTTTGGGGAAACTAGATCTTAAAAAAAAAATGAATGGAGATTTGAAAAATGCCAAAATCTATAATTATGTCCTCATAACTCTCTTGTTTTGAAAACTGTTAAAATCCTTAGTGTTTTCCAATTTTGCCTTAAGATTTTGCTAGATGGGATATATATGTGCCAGTTTGAAATTTTTTATGATGTATACATTTATTCAAGATAAATATGACCCATATATACCCGTATGACATTTTCAATGACATAAAAATTAATCTAGAATAAATGTGATATGGATGCATGTATGATTTTTAATAGTGTTAACTCTAATTCTTTTTATGGGATCATCATAGGAACTCCCCCCGGACAGCATTTTCGACTTGGCAAAAGTCCTGAAATGACAGCAATCGAAGAGAACTATTTTTTTCTGGTAAAGGTAAAAGGTATTATAGCTTTAGACGAGAATACAGGACCGGCTCCAAAGCATACACTCTCAGGGCGCTACGCACAGAGAGTGTTAGGGAGCCGAAACAAAAAAGACTACAAAGAAGAAAAAGAGACAAGCACAAGCAAGAAGCAAAGACCAACAGTTCACAAGCGAGAAGAAAACGCTAAACAAAACCTCAGCCGCATAAGGAGAAGGCCGAGGGCCGACACCCAAGGAGGGAAGGAGAAAAGATCGCGCAGCTTGGTCTTCATCCGGATCTACTCATTCTCCTCACGATCAACGAAGATGGAAGGGTCGAAGCCCCGCCTCTCAAGCCTTCTATTTCTAGGGGTATTCGGGACATCGAGAAGGTGAGAGCTTTGTCCTTGACCATCTTGATAATGTGATTTTTCATTGCAGCAATCGAAGAGAACTATTGAGCATTAAAGAAAAGGACAGCAATCGAAGAGAACTATTGAGCATAATCCAACATTACCTTTTGTAGCTTGAGAAGATCTCTCTCGTGCAACACCATCTTCCCAACAAAAACCTCCAACATTTGTGCAACACCATCTCTGATCCATTAAACATTTACCCAATATTTTCTCAGACTGACAAGGCATTCTAGGGAATATCAAATTAACAAAATTAATTACCAAAAATTACCTGCTGTAATATCGCAAAAACTTACAGCTTTTTGTTTTTGTTTTTATTTTTCGTTTTAGCAGGATAACTTTTTTTTTTGACCCGGAACCCCGCACGGTTGGCAAATGGAGGTAAACCACTGGGGCGACACGTGCTAGCCACCACACACGTGCTACCGGGTAAGTCGTCAAGAGTCTCAAAGCTAGCCTTCTTGCAACTTGCGTCGCAGGAGTTTCGAACACTAGACCTCCTCGATGGAAGTCTAGGGCTTACCCAGCTGAGCCGCCGCGGCGGGTGGTGCAGGATAACTTTTATGGACAAAAAGAAACTTTTGAGGCTGTACGATGTTACCCCCACAGAGGCCGCCAAAAAACAAAAGGGGCGTGGACATAGTCAACTGACGTTCTGTGAAATTGTCGATTTCCTGAAATTGACAAAATACCTCTGATCACTCAATTCAAACTTTACTGTGAAACGATAATAAAAGAAAGTCAAACGAAAACGGAGACAAAGGAAAAACCAACTAAGTGGAAATTGACAAATAGTGGTACTGGCGATGGTGGCTGTGAGCGCCATGCTCAAAGAAGACGAGGACTGCAAAATGGTGTATAATGTATTTTCAACGTAATTCAGTGAATATCAGAGCAATAGTTAACATCATTAACACTAGCGACAGGGTTAAGACATGGGGACATTTTTGGCAATTAACTTAGTCAATTTAGCATCCAATTGTCGAAAGTTGTGTTTTTAAGAGAAATATATTTTGCCTATATATGGTTAGTAAATTGGACCTAAGCATGTCTTTAAAAAGGCTCATGAAGAAAACAAAGGAGCTCCGCCTTGGGGTGGGAGACGCTGCACTGTCCTCCTATTATTCTCTCTCTGATGGGAAGATAAAGATAGACAGGAAATTAAGAGGTCTCACGGTAGTGAAAGTAGACAACACGCTAGGTCTTCAGACGTGGCTATTACCGAGTCAGCAGGTATAATAGCCTCCCACGCCTGGAGTAAAGTGAGAGTGGGTTAAATGTCCACAGCTAGATTGACACGCCTTATAGCACTATCCTCAACCACAAGGTTAAGACACTGGGACATTTTTGGCAATTAACTTAGTCAATTTAGCATTCCAATTGTCGAAAGTTGTGTGTTTAAGAGAAATATATTTTACCTATATATGGTTAGTAAATTCTCAGTTGATAGCAAATTTTCAGAATGTGTGACCATTTCTACCAATAATATCCCCATGTAGCTAATAAACAAATTTTGGTGGTGAGTAACTCACCTTGCTCGTAATTTCACTAGAACCGATAACTTCAACTAGCATTTTAATGATGCAAATAACTTCAAATTATAATATCCATATAACCAATTATTTGTACGTAAATAACTTTTCAACAGATTCAGTAAGCATTTTAATGGTGCAACTAAAATCAACTATTTCAATAAAATGTGCTTAGAATTTCACTCCGTTTATGGGCACGAGATGTGAGGGCCTAATATTCCCTGCATGCTATTATAAAGCTCATGTGGTCGGTTCATCCATACCCTAAATCTAGAGACACGCACACTATTTGATTTGTTTTGGCTACCTCAAAAGGGCAGCACACAGCCACTGACTAAGAATATACGCAAGCAAAGTCTGGAAAGGATATACTTCTTGATAATTCAGGAACTTATTTCCCGACCAAGGTACAGAGCAGCATTTTACAGATTGAAACGAATGGCGGCGCTCGAAGAATCATTAGGCATAGCATGAACCAGGACCATTTGGCTGACTCCGTGCTAATTTGTTTGTGATGGGAGCGGCTTGGACCCCCCACCCATTCAAGAGGCATCTGAAGTAATGTAGTCGCAGTAATGCTGTGTTAATTACATTTCCAGTGGATATGATCTCTCCTACTCTACAGTCGCTCTACAAAATAGAAACAAGCGAATAAATACAGATATATGTAATTACGATTACACTAGAATTATCAATTTTCCAATCTGCATAACGAAGGAATATGCAGCTTTTAGTATGCCTGGGCTCATTGCATTGGTTCAATTTCTTATTAGCCTCAAGTAGTCTGTCTACAACATTGCATATTACACCTGTAACTAGTACTAAGCATTCAAGCGCTCCTGGCCACGCCAAGAAGAGAAAGCTAAGACAAGAAAAAGATACCATTCCGGGGGCTACTATGAGTTTGAGGAGGATTTGCACAAATGCGATACACCAATGGAAAAGGAGAAGAAAATGCATGAACTGGCAAGTTAAGGTTTGGGGAGTTGGGGAAACACAATCAAAGGCCATAAGCAGTTCCTTACCCCAGACAGCCATTTCCCATGCCAAAAGTTGTTTGTATGTTCCATCTACATTTCGATCACTTAAAAGACTGATTTCTAACGATATAGTTCATTCACCGAAAGAGAAAGGACTATACGCCATTCATTACCTCAGCACAAAACATAGTATCAAAAAGGCTTTAAGGATAAATGGTAAAACCCCCAGCTACCCCGTATGTCTTCAAAATCCATGCAACCCAATCGGTCACCATTGGGTGATATCCAACTTGACCCCTTTTTGTGATATATATTACTCTAGAGAAACTGCTTTACAGATTATGAGATGATGATAACAAGTAATTGGCCATGACCCCAAAAAAAGAGATCACCATCGGGACCGATCATACGTGAAGGGATGTAGAGACAACTTCACTGTCACCAAAAAAATTCCTTTGCAATTAAAAAAAAAATGAATCTCTGAATGGACAAAGAAGGATGAGAGCCGAGAAGAAAAAGACTCAATCCCCCAGCATAGAACGATGCCCAAAGACTCGCTTACCTGCAGCAGCAGCAGCTCTAGGCCATATCATTTGCTGGACATTAGAGGTATCGGCTGTCTCCCCCCACATGCAAACTTCACCACCAATCACAAGTTTTTGTTTGGAAGCATCACTTATTCCTTCGAGGAGCTCTGCAGTGTAGACTTGATCCCATGGCACATCTAAATGATCTAGATACCAAACGCCTCGACTGCTGAAAATGCATTTAAAGCCCTTTGCGACAGCCTTTGGACATAACCTGGTCCCAGCCTACATTGACAAAAATTAATTAGCTTGCAATCAACATATCTTGAATACTGATCAAAACTTACCAGTTATGTACTATTGTCCTTGGATTAATGCTCTGGGGAAATGCATTAAATGTTTCCTCCCTGAAGCAATTGAAAATCAATGTCACACTCTACATACAAATGTTATGAAAAAAAGAAGGTCGAACAACAATTAGGATGGCTGAATACTGATTGCAACAAACATCAGTGCTATTAGCACACACAGTTTCATTTTCTAACTACCAATGAATCTTTCATACGTGCTCTTTCCGGCTGTTATATTCTAAAAACCTCCTCTACCTCTGGAACCAAGGGCCACAAGCCTGAGATAACCACTTACTATCTAGAAAATTAAAGCAGGGAGAAGTTAGTCAACTGGGTCCCCAGGGCACAACCCATTTATAACTTTAATCCAGTTCAAAACGTCATTTTAGCAGTGAATCAACCAAAAATCTTTCAAAATGATGGGCCCAAATATAAGGACATGATAACAAAGTGCTCTTTTATAAGCAAAGACTGATATTAATGACATAACTACTAGTTTGAGTATTATTTTCATTTTTCTATAGACGTGGAAGTCTAAAAGGCACTCTCCCATGCAAAAGTGATATTCATTCAACAACATGTCATCTCACAAAGACAACAATTCCATTGAAATATCTTTCTCAAAATGATGCAGAGACCAGTGTTGAGATGTGCCTCTTCAAAAAATATTGTCATATTGGTGCGGAGACTTGATATAAACCAAGAAAATTGGCAAAGAGAAGGAGAATAACATGTTCAATTATTGCTAAATCAAAAACAATCTGCAGAACGAACTGTCTCCAGCAGGTGTTAGTAACGTGTACATACCAGTTGACAGGGGTCCAATTTTTTGAAATGGCAATTTCTTGAGCTTTGAGTACAAAATACTTGTATGCATCTTTGCCAGTCATGTTATGGTTTTGGAGCCTGCATTTAAAAGAACCCTCATGTTCAGCATCTGACATGAGTTGCCAGAAGCAAGTATTGGAGACTGCATTAAGAGAAAGGAGGGCATACAGGGAAAGGTATCACCACAGAGAAACAAGCTGGTGTTAAATCCATACAATTTCAAACAAAAACAATTTATAGAAAAATTGCATTTTTGAGAATAGATAGTTTGATTGAATACCAAAAAGAAAGAACAATGAAAATTGCTTCCACACTGTAGCAGTGGTCTCAAGAGATCTAATTAAAAATGTCAGGTTACAGCTCCACTATCCTCCTCTATTCTTGAGGATCCTAATAATCAGAAGACCTGCTAATTCCATCCAAATTTTGTAGAATCTAATTTCTAAAGTACATTTATTGCTTTGATTTTCTAGGTTAACAAAGAAAGATATTTTAGTCATGGTAGTACCCAGTATCAAAATACAATTTTTCAAGATGGAATGGGCTGCATGCTCATTCACACCAATAAAAAACCGAAACGCATTCCTGTAATTGTAACTTAATAAAACAAATAAGTCTGCTGCAACAGCTTTGGCAAAAGATCTAAGACCATACAACAATAATGAGTGGGTTGAAGAGACGGCTTAGTTTATGACAAAATAGAAAATAATTGCAATTTCCCAGGCCAAACTTCTGGAAGTAGAATAAATCTCAAGTAAAGTAGTTGATTAATATACCACTGGTTCACATGAGGGGTGGATGTCCAACAATCTGCAAAAGAAATATCAGATAACAATAATCACTTATATAGTTTGTAATCATAAAACTTTAATCCAGAGAAATGTCTCAAAGTCCATAATGCTGTCATTTCACAAGTAGATGTACTAGCCCATTGGATATCATTTGACATTACAAGTGTTCACTAATATCATTAATAAATTCTTTATGTTAGGTGATCCCATGCCCATCATGTATATGCAACTCCAATAATGTCTACATGATCCTTCAACAGCATACAGAGGATGACCAGTTGGTGAAATTCAGATTTTCAATTCTTTTAAGTATGGGACCAATGGGACCAAGCATGCATTGAGTAGCAGATATTTTCCCTTTTAAAGCCTTCCATTTTCTTCATTTTGTTCCTCTTGCACTAACACCAATGACATAGGATGGATATGAGGATATTTCCCATGGTATACCCAGAATAAGTTAGCACTCTAAAGAAACTGAAGGAAAACCCATATGCACAGAGAAGAGACAATTACAGAAACAAGAGCCCCTGTTACAATCCTAAGTCAAATTTTGCAAAGTACTTCTAAAGTTTTGAGGTAGAAAAGGTCTACCAATAATTTAGTAGCTAAAGAACAAACAACTGCCAAAGAAAAAGAGAGATGCCAAGGTCACCAGCACTAACCTGTGTTAACCTCATCACCACCCAAGTGAAACAGCTCAAAGGGGAAATTTTTTCTCATATCTCCAACGATAGGATTTGCGTTAGATCTACCCCAAATGAATGAGAAGAATGAAGTTTCACAGATACCCTAACTTTTCAGGCATTTACTAAGTGACAACAACTCCTTTCAAGTAGGGCCTTGCCCATGTAGAGAATTTTTAAGAGCAAAGCTTAATGTTACAAAAGTTTCACACATGTTATTACTCAAGTCGACATAACTTTCTTCCTTCAGGATCTCATAAAACACGAATATCTATGTCACAGGTGTATAGATAATTCATACATGGGCTAGCACGATAGATAAAGACACTGGATGCCTAACCTGATAATAGGCCAGAAATTAAGTCAAAAGTAGAACTTTCAGAAACATCAAGTGGCTCTCTACAGGATTTAGAAGGCCATAATTCAGGATACTCTTTCCCTCTGCATTAAAGAAGACCAGAAATTTATGGTCGCTTATTTTAGATATAAAACCTAAAAATGTCCACGTTGTCTCATCAAAAGCTGCAAAATCTCCAAAAAAGAAGGGGGTACCCATGATTCTGCATGACCAGGGACATCTACTTCAGGCATCACATGGATTCCTAAAATCAGTTAAGAAAGATGCTCAGCAAATACTACAATTGTACTAGGTGATAATAATAGTAACTCAGTCATAATTATAAAATACACTCATATAGTAAAGCAGCAGTTCTAAGGCCTGCTAGATTTATACAAGTTCTTTGTAGCAGTTGACACAAGGAACAGACTTTTATCAAAATTATAAAACAACAATTGCAATGAAATATGTGAGAACACATTCTTCAAAACCTCAACAAAGAAATGAATGTGAGAACATACCTCTACTTTTGGCAAAGCTTCATATGGTGAGAGCCAGCATGAACAAAAGGACAGAGTTAGTACATCACCAGGTGCCATATCCAGGAAGTCAAAATATGTGACGACATGAACCACAATATCAATTAAGTGGCAGCATGGAGGGGAAAACACATTATTTGTTGATCTGTTAGGCAGTCTAGAATTGCATATGCCCTTCTTGTCAGGTTATATAGATTCTGACTAGTAGAAGCACTGCTATAGTTTGACTATATACAAAGAATTCTCCATCTGTAAGACTTTCTAAACCACTCTCTCAGTCAATTTCTGGAATGCTTTATCTAGAGAAAAAAAAATGGACCTTGTAGAGAAAGTTACCATACTGAAAGGAAAATGAATAGTTATAGAAGAAAATCAACTTATGACATCCAGGACATGATTTCACGTATTCATGTTAATATCTCATATTGACCAATATAAACCCAACCGAGACATCCAAAGCATTCTCAAGCAGAGAATACAAACAAGTATACAACTAAATGGCAAAAAGAAGAAGATTTTGCTTATCATGGAACAAGCAATGGACATCTTACTTCACTATTTCATATGCATCCTCAACTGTATATCGCTCCCATTTTGTATACGCCCCTTGCCACAACTTAGGATAGGTAGGCACTTCCAGAGGAAATGACTGTTCGTCTATCATGTGCCATTGAAGGACATTCTACTGAATGTAATTCCCATAGGAGGAACACATTCATGAGAATTAAACGAGCAAAACACAGAATAGTTATCAGTAGAGTGTTACAGGAAAAGTGCACTCAGAATAAAAGCAAGAAGGAAATGCAAGTGGTCACATCTTACTAGTTTAGCATATGACATGGAATCCAGTATATGCTTAATCACATCGACAGGATAGCAGTGCCTCAAGGTATCTGTTATAGAAGATGCCATGCCACCAATACAAAAACATCACATAATGTTAAAGGATGTTTGCCATTCAACGTGTTCAATTAAAAGGCTCATTGCTCTTACCAAGTAGTAGTCCACAATATGCAAACCTTGGCTCATCTCGGACACACCATGGAGCCTTGTGCACAAGTACCAACTTTGTACTATAATCAAAGGTACATAATTGGCTGAATGTCTGAAGTGATGAAAAAGAATGTTTGAGAAAGAAGCCTCACATATCCAAGAAACTCCCGCTTCAGGATCCACCAAATACAGAGATTACACCTTGGAAATATGACCAAAATACTACTGAACAATAAATACAAAGAAGATATATTCTTAAAATGCCTCTGACGCAGAAATGGGTGATAGTGGATGAGAACTGTGAGTTTGCAGCATAGAATGTAGTACCCACCACAAGCTTACACTTACCTTCTTTTTTTTTTTTTTTTTTTAAACATAAACTTCTGCGAAACATGAGAATCCCATGTTCTATAGATGAGGTAGCATTAGGCTGCTGCCCATCACAAAGTCAATGGTTGTAACTGTTCGACAATTCTAAGATCACGTGCGAATATAATTTTCTCAGTATTACAACTGCTATCACAATGCACATATCTAGCTTGAGAATGGAAAGGGGGAAAAGAAAAGGAAACATTCCTCTAGCATCTTTCCACCATTAGCAAACCAAAATCAACTATCATAGCAATGCGATACCACACATAAAATATATCAATACATGAAGAGCGAGTTTAAAAACATTTGCACATACCTCCAATCCTCGTAATGCACCATAAACAGTATTTGCCTGCAGCAAAGGGAAACACCTCTATTACCACATGAATGTCTCATGCTCTCGTGCAAATGCAGGTCAGTGTGCTCATGCCTATCTGTTATAGTTATACTAGACTTTGTCTAGGGATGGAATTGGACGCGTGAAGATGATTTGGCTGAAATCTTTGTCTCTTTCCAATTCATGAAACTCGACAATTGATTCGCAAAGTCAGTCAGTTTACCTCAATTGTCGCCTCTCCGATCATGGATTTGCCATCACTCTTCGTCACGAGTAAGGTGTAGCTCTCATCCACCCCAAGTTAAAGCTGCAAAGAGAAACACGCACGCAAACCAACGACTCAAATTTCACATCGCGCGCGCGCGCCCCAATTTCAATCAAGCGAGCAAGCGAAAAACAGTACATATATCCGCTTCGCTGACCGGACGAACCTCCTCATTTCCGGAGCAAAATGGTGGTGGGGCTGGGTTCGCGGGATGGAAGGTGAGGTTGTTTGGCGGCGGTGGATGTTGAGACGAGGAAGGAGAAGCAGCGGCTTCGTCTCCCTGTCATCTCTCTGCCCTCGCGATCGAAGCTTGCAGTCACTCCCTCTCCACCCTCCAATCTCCTCCTTTGGTACGGACTCCATTCTTGAACTTCACGAATTGCCTTCGTTCCCGCTCGGATTTAGTGGAGGCGAAAACATTTCTTTGGTCCGAGCAATGATTTGGGATAATGTATTTTCGACGTAATTTGGTGAATATCAGAGCAATAGTTAATTTGGTGAATATCAGAGCAATAGTCAACATCGTTAACACTAACGACAGGGTCAGTACACGAGGGAATACAGAGCACGAGGAGTCCACAACGTCCGGAAGAGAGACGCGCAGGGACATTTTTGGCGTTTAACTTTGTCAATTTAATATTCCGATTGTCGAAAGGCGTGTGTTTGGAAGGGCTCTGTCGCTTCATGGAAAGTGATGGTTTCTCGAAGCATTTCCCTCTTGCGGCGTGTTTTTTAAGGCAAGTATCTCACCATTTCAACAAATGCAGGTCTCATCGGGTTCAGCATTTAAAAGAGGCTTTTGGGCTTTAAGGGAATTTGGTCAAATGCAAACATATTTAGTTTTACTTTCAAATTGCATTTCTAAATGGTCTAAGGGCTTTAGCCCAAAATATCTCCAAAGGTCATTTGGGAAGTTGCATCTTAGAATGCAAATCCCGCAACTGTTCACAAATACCATTCGTCTTCTTCGGAGAAACAAATAGAGGCCGACAACCAATGGCCAAGAGATTACCTGCATCGTTGACCATTGCTTGAGGGGTCGCTCAACCTAGTCAACCGTCGCCCTGGGGTCACAACCACCTGACAACCACCCCTTGATGTTGTTTGCGCAACCTTAGGCAAGGCTGTCCGACAGCCAAATCTAGTCGCTCCGCCCAACCGATGGCTAGATAAAAAGAAAAAAATATTAATTTTTTTTATAAAGATTTAGTAAAGTCATTTGCAAAATATAGTTTTTACTAAATGATATTTAAGCCAAAAATATTTTGTAATGTACTTTAAAATTATAATTTACCAAATACTATTTGCATTTCAAAAACCCCTTTAACCCAAAAGTATTTATACTTTCCCGAGGACTTTTGCCCAAAACCGATCCAAATGAAGCCTAAATGAATCATTTCTAATGTTCTATTCCTACTTTGATCGAGTGGGGAAATACCAAAGATATTATGTTAAGATTAATTTATGAAATAATAGATCAAGTGACATGACATATTTTATTCCACTTATTTAAAGGTTCACTTACACTTCAAATAGTTAACACGTCAATTTCGTAAACTAATCTTTACATGGATAGTATTATTACTAAATCGATCAACACACCTCCTGTGCGTGTTGCGTTGCTCGTAAAGCATTATTATGAAATCATATAATTGAGGATTTTCGGTACTCATCACCCATTATTTCAGAATGAGAAAAATCTTTCTACTTTTTCAAAGCATGTGGGAAGCTTGCGATGGCTAGGGAGAGAAAATCTTTCTACTTTTTTCAAAGCACGTGGGAGGCTTGCGATGGCTAGGGAGAGAGAGAGAGAGTGAGAATGTTTTACCTATCTACGATTAATTTTATCTTTTATATAGAAAAAGCAAGTGCTTATGAGTAACTAATTATTTTTGTGAGTAATAATAACTTCAAATTAGGAGAAATACTTTTTTCCACATATCTATAGTTAGTAAGTTCTCAGTTTGTAGCAATTTTCAACATAAAAATAGTATGTGCTACCATTTCTACTAATAATATCCCTTGTAATTAATATTTCTTAATTAAGAATGATAAATTTGTTGTGGTGAGTAATTTATTCATCTTGCTAGTAATTTCATACACAACCGAAAACTCTAAGTAACTTTTATATTGGTTGAAATGACTTTCAATATGACTAATTATTTGCATGTGAATAAATTTTCACCTGATTCAATAAGCATCTTGATGATCCAACTAAAATTAGCTATTTTTCAATAAACTAGGCTAAGAATCAGAACATGTTTATGGCCATGAGATGCGAGAGCCCTATATCCCCTTACATGCATTTTATAAAGGTCATGTGATTGGATTATCCATGCTTTATATCTAGATACGCCCACTTTTCATTTTGTTTTGACTACCTCAATAGTGCAGCACAAACGCTGACTAGACATACACAAGCAAAGTCCGGAAAGGATGTACCTCTAGATCCCAGGGCCAAGTACTAAGCAAGGATTCACGATTTTGAAACGAATAGTGGAGTTCTAAGAATCTGACATTACATCTTTGTTAACCAAAAAAGAAAGGACTATACATTTTCTCCACAGAGAGAGAGAGTCCAAACCAAGGAGAACACACATTCCCTCCACGCAGTCTCAAGGGCAATGAACCCACTTTCAATAGAGGTGGGAAGAAGCCCTCAGCATGAAACATAGCATCCAAAAAGTTTCAAGGATAACCAGTGAATTGGGAAACATGCTCGGATCGAGTTTTCTTTATAAGCTCAAACTCGATATCTAATTCTTGTGAAAGCTAGTACGAGTACCTAGAGGAGGTGAATAGGTGTGAAAACAAATTTTGCAGAGTAAAGATTATAATTTTACTTTTAAACCGACTCTGTTTAACAATAGATTATGAAAAGGAAATTAGGCTCTAATAAACAAATATTGTTACAATCAAAGTAAAGAGCTTAGGGAAGAGAATAAGAACACAAAGTTTATAGTGGTTCGGCTTGATCCAAACCTACGTCCACTTTTCCGCACTGACAACCCACTGGTTAGATTTCACTAAGAATCAAAAGAGTTGTTACAGTATAGATCTTCATTGATTCCATAGTGTAGAGACTCTACTACATTTCCTCAGGGTCTCATAAAAATATAAACGCTATTTTGAGTACAAGTTTTCACTCAACAAATTGAATTGACAAAGAACAATGAGTTTCAGACTTTGGAATTCTTCTATCGTGCACACACTCGAATAACTGAAACAACTTCCTTATATACTCCTCCATGCCTTCATACCCATTGGCACTTACCAAAGGAGTTCTTCCAATCTACTCGTTGGACAGAATCAATTAGGGAATTTTCGAGTTATTTAAGGAATATGACGATAGCCCACCAATCCTGCTCGCCCATACAATCAGGATCTAGGTTTCCATAAGTAGAACCTTCCAAGTATGCTTCGCCAATCAACGGATGTAAATTACCCAAATTGAAATCAAAACAAATAACAAATTCCAAGATGCTATCTCCAGCCGAGAGATCTTCTTCAGTCAATAGAATCAAATCCTTAACAAGATACTCGCTTCCGATAAATCTTATTCAACGGTCTAGAAACTGTCAATGAGGATAGACTTTGAATCTTGAGTCTAACGGTTTGGCGATCTTCAGACTTTGACTAAAGAGTCTGCAAGTCTTCAGACTAGACTGATGGAAACGTTTTGTCAACTTCAAAACACACAATGAAGTTTTCTCCAACAATCTCCCCCTTTCCTGCAGATTTGGATATTTTTGACCTACAAAATAGAACTCAAGCAAATATGGATATCTCACAAAGATAATTGACTTAGTAAAGATAGCATTGAATCTACATACACAGGAAAAAAGTTAGTCCCGTAAATAAACAACTATCTTTGCCATGAAATACCAATAGTGCTTAAAATAACCAAACGATCAAACAAACCAAACCAAATCCAGTCACAACCAAACAACCAAACAAAAAAGTCATTCAAAACGTAAACCAAACAAAAGTCAAGTTTCAAATCTTTTCAAATATGCACCATCTCTCCCCCTTTTTGTCAGCATTAAAAAAAAGGTAGAGATAAAAAGATAATAGAATCATGGTTGCCTAGGGACACGAATTGTTGGAGAAAACTCCCTTGAGTGTTTTGAAGTTGACAAAACATTTCCATCAGTCTAGTTTGAAGACTTGTAGACTCTTCTATCAAAGTCTGAAGACCTTCGGACTGCCAGACTCAAGACTCAAAGTCTATCCTCATTGACAGTTTTTAGACCGTCGAAGAAGGCTAATCCGAAACGAAGTATTTCGTTAAGGATTTGATTCTGTCGACTAAAGAAGATCTCTTGGCTGGATATAACATGTCGGAATCCATTATTCAAATCAAGATTGATTCAGGGATTCTGGATTCGTTGATTGACGAAGTATACTTGTAATGTTCTACTTATGGAAACCTATATCCTATTGTATGGGCGAGCAAGATTGATGGGCTATCGTCATGTTCCTTAAATAGCTCGAAAATCTTCCTAATTGATTCTGTCAAACGGGTAGATTGGAAGAATTCCTTTGGTAAGTGCCAACGGGTGTGATGGCATGAAGGAGTATATAAGGAAGATATTCCAGTTGTTCGAGTGTGTGCATGATAGAAGAATTCCAAAGTTTGAAGCTCATTGTTCTTAGTTAATTAAACTGTTGAGCGAAATCTTGTACGCAAAAAAGAGTCTATATCTTTGAGAGACCTTGAGGAAGTGTAGCAGAGTCTCTACACTGTGGAATCAAGGAAGAGCTTTACTGTAACAACTATTTTATTTCATAGTGAAATCTAGCCGGTAGGCTGTCAGTGCGGAAGAGTAGACGTAGGCTTGAATTAAGCTGAACCACTATAAACTCTGTGTTCATATTCTCTTTCCTACGCTTTTTTACTTTGATCGTAACTCATTTTGTTTACAAGAGACGAATTTCCTTTTCATAATTTATTATTGATTAGTGTTGCATACTTATCTCGTAAAATTATTTTTACACCTATTCACCCCCTCTAGGTGCTCGTACTAGCCTTCACAATTAGTATCAGAGCCTGTGTACTCACTTAAGTTGAAGTGTTTTACTTCAGAGTTAGAGATCCATGGCTAGTATGTTGGCTCCAGGATTGGTTGAAGGGCAAAGCAATACCAGACCGCCTTATTTTGATGGAAATGAATACAACATATGGAAAAACAAGATGAAGGCATTCCTAAGATCAAATGATCATCTGGAATGGGATGTGGTAGACAAAGGAATCATTCCTAAATCTGCACTTGTCTCAGAAAGAGGAAAAGAAGCCGTTGAGTCTAGTGAAATGACTCAAGAAGAGATAACCAAGAGACAAGCTCTTGATGCAAAAGCAATTTATTCTTTATATTATGCATTATCTCCTACTGAATATAACATAATATCTTCTTGTGATACAGCTAAAGAAGTCTGGGATAGATTACACATCACCTATGAAGGAACTAATCGAGTGAAAGAAACCAGAATCAACATTCTACTCGGCCAATACGAAGCATTCAAAATGAAATCAGGAGAATCTATCACTGACATGTTTAGTCGTTTTACAGAAATCGTGAATGGTCTTGAAAATCAAAGTCAACCAATTTCTGAACCCATGAAGGTAAACAAGCTATTACGTGGGCTCTCAAAGGATTGGAATCACATAAAGACCTCAATAAGGGAGATACAAAGAATTATGCCACTCTCTGTTGATGATATGGTTGGGACTCTTCAGTCTTATGAAGTGGAGCGAATCAACGAAGATGAAGATCCTAAAGGTAAGAAATCCATTGCATTAAAATTTAATGATGATTCTTACGTCACAAATTTTGAAGACGATATGGATGATGAAGAGCTTGCTGTCATGATAAGAAGATTTAGAAAACTAAACAGAAAGGGGAGAAGATTCAATCCAAATAAACAAAGTTTTCAAAAGCAACAGACTAAGTAAGTTGAGGATGATGAATCCAATAAAGATATAGTCTGCTTTGAATGTAAGAAAATGGACTCATCGTACCCAACCGTCCCATTTTGAGGAAAAAGAAAGGAAAAACTGAGAAATATCGAAAGGCACTTAAAGCAGAAATTTGGAGAGATACAGAATGTGAGGAAAGCGATGATGATTATGCTAATATTTGTCTAATGGCACAATCAGACTCAGATTCAGACTCCAAGACAGACTCAGATTCAGACAGTGAAATCGAGGTAAGTAATTTGAAAATTGCTACTAAAGTCTCTAGATACATTGATGAATTGTGCCTTAATCTCAAAACTTCTCTCAAAAGGATTTCCGAACTTAAAAGAGAAAATTCTGCACTGAAACAACAGGAAAATGTTTGAAAAGAAAAGGTCAAAAGTTTAGATAAAAGTGTTACTATTTTGAAAGAAAATGCAGACAATCTTTCAAAAGAAAATGCATTATTGAAAATGATATCTCAAGTATTTCTAAAACATTTTCTATAGGATCTGAGAAACTTGAAAAATTCTTTCAGCACAAAGACCTTACTTCAACAAATCGGGTTTAGGAATGACTCATTGAAACCATTCCTCTAATTGATTTTCCTAAAGTAAAGGAAAGAATTAAGCAAAGACCTACAAGAGATGCTTACAAAAATCATTTCCAAAAAGTTTTTGTAAAACCAGTAGGCCGTAGTGCTCTTAAATGTTGTAAGTGTAATAGCTCAGATCATTTTGAGAAAGAATGTCCTATGGTTTGGAAACCTGTTAAGAAGGTATGAGCAAAGACCGTATATTGCACTAACACCAATGGACCCAAGAAAATTTGGGTACCAAAGAAAGCTTGAGTCACTTTTCTAAATGCAGTCACTATCAAGAAAAAGGTTAAATGGTACCTGGATAGTGGATGCTCAAGGCATATGACAGAAGATTCGAATTGCTTCATAAAGCTTGTTCAAGTTAGTGGTGGAAAAGTTTCTTTTGGATGAAACAACAAAGGAAGAATTGTGGGATACAGAACTGTAAAGATTGGAAACCTCACGATCATTAATGTTTCCTTAGTGGAATGACTCAACTACAATTTGTTAAGTATCACCAACTGTGCGACACCGGTTTCAAAATCAACTTTTAAGAAGGAATATGTTCAGGAATCGAAAAGACTCCTCTCAGTCTTTCACGGGTCGAAGACATGGGAATATCTACCTCTTGGATATCAAACCAAATGAAACTCATTGTCTAATCTCAATTCAAGAAGAAGCAAACTTATGGCACGGAAAAGTTGGGCATATCAACATGAAGCAAATAGCCAAAATCTCAACAAAGAAGCTTGTTCATGGACTACCCAATCTGTCATACCAAAAGTCTTATCTATGCACACCATGCGTGTTGGGAAAACAAAACTCAGAGCATTGGAGGTAAGAAATACTATCTAGTGATTGTGGATGATTATTCACGATTCACTTTGGTATATTTCCTGGCAAGTAAGTTTGAAACATTTTCTTATTTTATAAAGTTTGCTAAAAAGGTCCAAAATGAGAAAGTGTATGTTATTTCAAGTATACGGACAGACCATGGAGGTGAATTTGAAGATCAAGAATTTACAAAATTCTATGATGAATCTGGTTTTCAACATATGTTCTCTTCACCAAATACTCTAGAGCAAAATGGAGTCATGGAAAGAAAGAATAGGTCGTTTCAAGAAATGGCTAGAACTGTTTTAATTAAAAGTAACACCTCTTCTCGTTTTTGGGTTGAAACAGTTTCTACAGTATGTTATATTATTAATAGTCTTTCTAAGACCTATTCGAGAAAACTCCTTATGAGTTATTCAAAGGAAAGAAGCCCATTGTTTCATATTTTCATGTGTTTGGATGTAAATGTTTTATACTGAAAAATGCAAATGATTGAGTTGGTAAATTTGAAGAAAAATCAAATGAAGGTATTTTCCTTGGATATTCTATCACAAGCAAAGCTTACAGAGTTTACAACAAGAAGACTCAATCCGTGGAGGAATCAATGTATGTCAAGTTTCAAGACTTTATGCAAAATCAATCAATTCACACTCATCTTGAAGAATCTAAACTCGCTCCAAAGTCTAAATCTCCAGAAGCAGCTCAACCTTCAGAAGACGAGCAACAAATGATCAACGAAGATTTAAATGAGGAAAAAGATCAACAATTTGACAAATCAACCATCAATTGGAAGCATAAGTCCAGTAATCCCAAATATCTCATTATTGGTGATATTAATGAAGGAATTCGCACGAGATCCAAAATGTGCGAAGAGTCTAATGCTGTGGCTCTTATCTCTGAAATAGAACCCAAGAGCATAGAAGAAGCTTTAACTGATGAAAGCTGGATTGAAGCTATGCAAGAAGAACTCAAGCAATTCAGCATCAATGATGTCTGTGAATTGACTCCTAAACCGAAAGGTAAATCCATCATTGGAGCTAAATGGGTTTTCAGGAACAAGATAAACGAGAAAGGAAAAGTCGTAAGAAACAAAGCAAGGCTCGTGGCCAAGGGATATACGTAAGAAGAAGTGATAAACTATGATGAGACTTACAAACCAGTAGCAAGGTTAGAAGCAATTAGATTATTACTTACTTTTGATTGTCATAAGAATTTCAGGTTATTCCAAATGGACGTCAAAAGTGCTTTCCTAAATGGATTTATCCAAGAGGAAGTCTATATGGAACAACCACATGGTTTTGAAGACCTAAGGAAACCAGACTCTATATTCAAACTGAAAAATGCCTTATATGGTTTAAAGCAAGCACCTTGAGCTTGGTACGACAGACTAATCTATGCAGGATTAGGTTGAAATGAGCATGATGGGTGAACTAACCTTCTTTCTCGGGCTTCAAGTGAAACAACTAAAGGAGGAAATCTTTATTCATCAAGAAAAGTATGCCAAAGAACTTGTCAAAAAGTTTGGTTTGGAAAATTGCAAAAAAACTGATATACCAATGTCAAGCTCATTGAAGATAGACAAAGATGAAGGAGGAAAGAAAATTGACCAGAAGCTATATAGGAGTATCATTGGTTCACTTCTTTATCTAATTGCTTCTAGACCTGACATTTTGTTCAGTGTTTGTATTTGTGCCAGATTTCAATCAGACCCTAAAGAATCTCATTTAAGTGCTGCAAAGCGTGTTAATACATTGCCTCAACTTCAAATTTGGGTCTCTGGTATCCAAAAGAATGAGACTTTACTCTTCTTGGATACTCAAACGCAGACCTAGCCGGATGCAGAGTTGATAGAAAGAGCACCTCGAGCACTTGTCAACTATTTGGAAGCAGGACAATATCTTGGTTTTCAATGAAGCAAAGTACAGTAGCTCTTTTTACGGCAGAAGCAGAGTATGTGGCTCTTGGAAGTTGTTGTTCACAAATTATGTGGATAAAACAACAGCTAAGAGACTTTGGAATTGAAGATTCATGCATTGAAATCAAATGTGACAACACCAATGCAATCAATCTCACCAAGAATCTGATTATTCACTCAAGAGCAAAACATATAGAGATTCGACATCATTTCATTATCATGTTCAAAATGGAGAAGTTTCGATTCGATTTATTGATTCAAAGAATCAACTGGCAGATATATTTACAAAGCATTTGAAGAAAAAAAAAAAATTTGAAGTTATTCATTCCGGACTCAATATCTTAAAGTCTAAGAAGTTCGACTCAGACTCGAAAGTCTAAAGGCACTCGACTTTAGACAATCAAGATCTACGACCGTAAGTTATTTCTATTTTAAAACTTATCTCTGGATCAAATCTTGAAAAGGTACGATCATCTATCCGAAATTGATTAGTGTTATTTCCCAATTTTCATGATTAGTGCAATCCTTCCTTTTCGAAAAAGAAGGTATTTTTGAAATGACAATTATCTAATTTTTGAAAAGGCAGTTATTTTTTTAAAATGCATTTTTATATTTCCTTTTTACGGCGTTCCATATGCCTCGCTTCGACTGCCTTATATACTGTTGGTTCTTCTTCGTTTTACTCACAAAAACCCTAAGAGAGCACAAATCTTCCACTTCTGTCTTATTCTCTTGTTTAATCCTCAAAAAGTTTTTATCTTTCTTGGGAAACAAGCTTAGAATCTCTCAAAGACCATGGAAGATGTCGTTTCAAAGAAAGTCTTTGAGGATCGCGAACAGGGGACCACATCAAATGTGTGAGGGGCCTATGCACTTTGATCTCACCGAGGATGAAAAATCTCCTAGACAAAGAAAGAGCCCACAACATTCTCAGCAGCGTCCATCTCCTCCATCTAGACTTCAGGATGTTGCACATCGAGAAGAGAAAGAAATCATCGAAGGTGCAGATCCCGTAAGTACTCATAAGCCCACTTTTACCTACAAGCTTTACCATGCTTTGAAGAGGAGTGGTATTCCGTTGAACTACATTGATGAATTTCTTAAAGACAAAGGGTATAGAAATGAAATTTTCTTTTTACGCATAATGGAACGGTTGGGAATTGCCCCTGCAGGGTCGGTGGAAGAAGCACTGGCAAAAATCCCAAGCGATCCATGTGTTAAAGGGCTGAGTCAACCTGATGGGAATGATGATGATAGGATGTACAGTTAGTTTAAACCTAGAATGGGTATTGCGGCAAAAATCCAAAACAAAAGGACAGACTTGTTTCGCTCGGAGGAACATAAGCAACTGTACTCTAAGTTGCTAAAGTGTGGGGTGATAAACCCTAGAAGTGTGGACTTTGATTTTCTTGACTCGTGAATGTCAATCTGTGGAAAAATTCAATCTTCTTCAACTCGAATGCTTTTGTTCTCGAAACGACGTAAGCTCATGCCGAACTTACTGCTTATTTCTATTCGAATCTTAGTTTCTTGGATGCAAATAGATTCTCTTTCAGTGTTCGAGATCAGGACTATGTGATTGACATGAATACATTGGCTGATGTGATTGGGGTTGAAAGAGTGAGATATCAACCTATTAGTGTGTCTATTGGTCATGCGACGATCGAGCTTGTTAAGGATAGAACAACGGAAGGGAAGATTTCCTATTTGAGGATGAATGCGTCCAACATTTTGCTTCACAAGATAGTGATTAATTGCCTCAGACCAAAATCTACTTCAAAGACCGACGTTTCAAATTCAGAGGCAAAGTTGATGTATACAATCAATGCTGGCAAAAAGTTCTCTCTTCCACACATTATTATGTTCCACATGTACAGAACAATGGTGAAGGACAAGGATCAACTTTCGTACTCAGCACTTGTGACCAAGTTATTCAGACATTTAAACATTCAGCCTCCCCAGATTCTTTGTATTCGAACATGCGATCAAATGATGGTGGGATTGAGAATGGTCTCTAAAATGCATCTGAAGGAACTCAACAAGGCTTTGGAGCAGTTTAAAGAGAAAACCCCTATCAAGACTCATCCAGTCTCTTTGGCGGCAAAGCGAAAAGGGAAGGAGCCCATGGTTGCTCCATCTAAGAAAAGAAGAGCATTCATCATTGAGGATGAAGAGGATGAGGATGATATCACCATTTCTGCGATGGCATTGAAGAACTTGAGTCGTTCTGTTCCAGAGACAACGGAGAGACAGGAAAAAGACAAGGATGAGACAGAATAGAGGACTGGAGAGAGAAGCAGAGGAGGAAAGAATTGAGGAAGAAGAAGAGGAAGCAGAGCATGAGGAATACTTTTCTCCACTTGAAGGCATGGAAACAGGGGGAGATCCTGAGAAAAGGGATACGTCCTCATTTCCTGCCATTAGTGAAGGAGTAAGTCGTTCTCCAGCAGATCCAAAAGACATCTATGCCACTCAATTTCCTGAGGAGAGACATGAGGTTTTATCGCCCAATCTGTGTGATCGTGCTGAATTGCCATCATTTGTCAATACTCCATCTAATTGTGCAGAAGCAAGTACTCAGACAAACAATTCAGCAGACTTTCGCAGAATACTTTATGTTCTTTTGGAGATGCGAGGCCAAATTTATGCTCTGGGATGCGAAGTATAGAACTTGCAAAATGTAGGTCAAACCTCTTCAGTTTCTTTGCATGATCAGATCAATGCCCTAGCTCTTCAAGTTCAAGCAAATGCTAAGGGTGAAGATGTGGTGCAACTGAAGGAGGATTTAAAAAAGCTGGAATGGATTGTCCAGTCAATGGGAGATTTCCAGCTTGTTCGTGTTCTCAAGCAATTTTAAAACCATTCTCTTTTCATCTCTACCTTTTTAATGATGACAAAAAGGGGGAGAGATGTGGTGCATATTTGATTTTGAACTTTGAACTTTGAACTCTTAACTTTTTGAACTTTTGTGTCGATTATGTTTGATTGACTTGACTTTTGTGTTTGGCTGTTTAGATTTGGACTGGATTTGGATTTGACTGTTTAAACGTTTGTTTATCTTAAGCACTATTGATATCTCATGGCTTTGCTCATTTACAGAACTAACATATTTTCTGTGGATGTAGATTCTAAATGTTATCTTTATTAAGCCATTAATCTTTTGTTAGATATCCTTGTTTGCTTGAGTAATGTTTTGCAGGTCAAAGTTATCTAAATCTGCAGGAAAGTTTTGTCACCATAAAAAAGGGGGAGATTGTTGGAGAAAACTCCCTTGAGTGTTTTGAAGTTGACAAAACGTTTTCATCGCTAGTTTGAAGACTTGCGACTCTTCCATCAAAGTCCGAAGACCTCCTGACCGCGCACTCAAGATTCAATGTCTATCATTATTGATAGTTTCTAGACCGTCAAAAAAGGTTTATCCGAAACGAAGTATTTCGTTAAGGATTTGATTCTGTCGACTAAAGAAGATCTCTTGGCTAGATATTGCATGTCGGAATCCATTATTTAAATCAAGATTGATTTAAAGATTTTGGATCCGTTGATTGGCGAAATATACTTGGAAGGTTCTACTTATGGAAACCTAGATCCTAATTGTATGGGCGAGCAGGATTGATGGGCTATCGTCATGTTCCTTAAATAGCTCGAAAAACTTCCTAATTGATTCTGTCCAATGGGTATATTGGAAGAATTCTTTTGGTAAGTGCCAACGGGTGTGATGGCATGCAGGAGTATATAAGGAAGACGTTCCAATTGTTCAAGAGTGTGCGCGCGATAGAAGAATTCCAAAGTCTGAAGCTCCTTATTCTTAGTCAATTAAACTGTTGAGCGAAATCTTGTACGCAAAAAAGAGTTTATATCTTTAAGAGACCTTGAGGAAGTGTAGTAGAGTCTTTACACTGTGGAATCAAGGAAGAGCTTTACTGTAACAACTCTTTTGTTTCATAGTGAAATCCAACCGGTGAGTTGTCAGTGCGGAAGAGTGGACGTAGGCTTGGATTAAACCGAACCACTATAAACTCTGTGTTCATATTCTATTCCCTACGCTCTTTTACTTTGATCGTAACTCATTTTGTTTACAAGAGACGAATTTCCTTTTCAAAATCTATTGTTGATTAGTGTTGCACACTTATCTCGTAAATTGTTTTTACACCTATTCACCCCCTCTAGGTGCTCGTACTAGCCTTCACACGAATGAGCTGGAAATCTCCCATTGACTGGACAATCCCTTTCAGCTTCTTCAAATCCTCCTTCAGTTGAGCCACATCTTCACTCTTGGCGTTTGCTTGAACTTGAAGAGCAAGGGCGTCAACTTGATCATGCAAGGAAACTAAAGAGGCTTGACCTGCATTCTGCAAGTTCTGAACTTCGCATCCTATGGCATAATCTGTCCTCTCATCTCCATAAGAACATCAAGAATTCTACGAAGTTCTCCTGAATTTTCAATCTAAGTATTGCCTTCTGCATGATCAGTAGGAGTATTTGCAAATGATGACAAGTCAGCATGATCACTCAGATTTGGTGATGAAACCTCATGACCTTCCTCTGGAAATTGAGAAGTATAGATGTCTTCTGGATCTGCAGGTGAGCGACTGACACCTTCATTAGTAACAGCAGTTGAAGATGTACCTCTTTTTTCAGCAACTCCCCATTTTTAATGCCCTTTGGAGGTGAGAAGTACGCTTCATGCTCTGTTTCTACCTGTTCACCTCTGCCTTCTTCTTCTTCTTCTGCAATTCTTTCTTCCTCTGCTTATTTTTGCATTGATTCTCTCTCTCCACTCTTTTCCTCTTCTTCATCTCTATCTTGATCCTCTCTCTCCTCAGTCTCTGGAACAGCACTTTGAAGATTTCTCAGTGCAAAAGCAGAAATGGTAACATCGTCCTCATCCTCTTCATCCTCCAGAATGAGTGTTCTTCTTTTCTTGGATGGAGTTGTCATGGGCTCCTTCCCTTTCCGCTTTGCCACTGAAGAGCCTTGGTGTGACTTGATAGGGGTTTTCTTTTTCAATCGCTCCAAAGCTTTGTCCAGCTCTTTCAAACACATTTTGGAAACTATTTTCAGTCCCACTACCATTTGATCACATGATCGAACACATAAAATCCTGAGAGGCTGAATGTTGAAACGTTTGAAAAGCTTTGTAACAAGCCCTGAGTAAGGAAGTTGCCCTCTGTCTTTCGCCATCGTTCTGTACATATGAAACATGATTGTGTGAGGTAGAGAGAATTTCATTCCAGCGTTGATGGTATACATCAACTTTGCTTCTGAGTTGGAGACGTCTGTCTTCGAGGTTGACTTGGGTCTGAGGCAGTTGATCACAATCTTGTGAAGCAAAATGTTAGAGGCATTCATCCTCAAGTATGAAATTCTTCCTTCAGCCATTCCATCCCGAACAAGCTCTACTGTCGCACGACCAACAGACACACTAATCGATTGGAAAGCCCCTCGCTCCACTCCAATCACATCCGCCAATGTGTCCATGTCAACAACATAGTCCTGGTCTCGAATACTAAACGAAAATCTATTCGCATCCAAGAAACTAAGATTAGAATAGAAGTAAGCAGTAAGTTCTGGATATACCTTAGTAGTCTCAGAACAGAATTGCTCAAGCTGAAGTTTAGTGAATTTCTCTCTCAGCTTCATATTCATAGAATCAAGAAAATCAAAGTCTACACTCCTCAGATTGATCACCCCTCTTTTTAGCAACTTAGAGTAAAGTCGCCTGTGTTCATCTGAGCGAAACAAATCTGTCCTTTTGCTTCGAACATTCACCGCAACACCCATTCTAGGCTTGAATTGAGTGTACATTTTATCATCATCATTCCCGTCAAGCTAACTAAGACCTCCAACACGTGGATCACTAGAAATATTCGCAAATGTTCAATCTGCCGACCCCGCAGGAGCAATCTCCAATCGTTCTATTGTCCGCAAAAAGTGGGTTTCATTTCAATACCATTTATCTTTAAAAATTCATCGATATATTTCAAGGGAATCCCTCCCCTTTTTAAAGCAGAGTAAAGCTTATAGATAAAAACGGGCTTTTGAGATCTTACGGGTTTTGCGCCTTCAATGATTTCTTCCTCCGATCTACGAACACTGTCTTGAGGTCTAGCTTGAGGAGATTGACGCTGTTGAGAATGTTGTGGGCTCTGCTCTTGTCTCGGAGATTCTTCTTCCTCGGTGAGGTCAAAATGTGTAGGACCCTCACGCATTTGCTGTGGTCCCCTGTTCGCAATCCTTGAAAACTTTCTCTAGGATGCCATTCTCACAGTTTTTTAGAGATTCCAAACTTGATTCGCAAAAAAGGTGAGAACTTAAAAGATTAAACTAGAGAGTAAAAGTAAGAAAACAAAGATTTGTGATTTTAGGGTTTTGAGGAAGACGATCAGTATATAAAGCAGTCGAAAAAAGGTATACGGAACGACGTAAAAAGGAAAAAATAGAAAATACAATTTTAAAAAATAACTGCCTTTTTGAAAAATAAATAACTGTCTTTTAAAAAATAACTCCTTTTTCGAAAAGGAATGATTGCAATAATCACGAAAACTGGGAGATGATCGTACCTTTTGAGATCAATCAATTACAGATTAATTGATAATCGTACATTTTCGAGATTTTATCCAAGAAATAAATAAAAACGAAAATAACTTACAAATGTTGATCTTCATCTTCCGAGTCCGAATATCATTAGACTTTTATCCTCGAGTCCGAACTTCTTCGTACTTTAAGATATTGAGTCTGGAACGAATAAGTTCAAATTGACTTTTCTCCAAAGGCTTTGTGAAGATGTCTCGCTAGTTGATTCTTTGAGTCAATAAACTGAATCGAGATTTCTCCATTTTGAACATAATCTCTAATGAAATGATGTCGAATCTCTATATGCTTTGCTCTTGAGTGAAGAATTGGATTCTTGGTGAGATTGATTGCGCTGGTGTTGTCACATTTGATCTCAGTGCACAAATCTTCAATTCCAAAATCTCTTAGCTATTGCTTTATCTGCAGAATTTGTGAACAACAACTTCCAAGAGCCACATATTCTGCTTCTGATGTAGATAGAGCTACGGTACTTTGCTTTTTCGAAAACCAAGATACTGTCTTGTTTCCAAGCAATTGACAAGTACCCGAGGTGCTCTTCCTATCAACTCTGCATCATGCTAGGTCTCGGCGTCTAATATCCAAGAAGAGTAAAGTCTTCTTCTTTAGGATACCGTATACCTAAATTTGAAGTAGATGCAACGTATTTGATGATGTGTTTTGCAGCACTTAAATGAGATTCTTTGGGATCCGATTGAAATCTGCACAAATACAAACGCTAAATAGAATGTCGTCTAGAAGCAAGAAGATAAAGAAGTGAACCAATGATACCGTATAGCTTCTGGTCAATTTTCTTTCCTCTTTCATCTTTGTCTAGCTTCGAGGAACTTGACATTGGTATGTCAATCTTTTTGCAATTCTCTAAGCCAAACTTTTTCACAAGTTCTTTAGCATATTTTTCTTAGTGAATGAAAATTCCCTCCTTCAATTGTTTTACTTGAAGTCCAAGAAAGAAGGATAGTTCACCCATCATGCTCATTTCAAACTCATCCTACATAGTCTTAGAGAATTTCTTGCACAATTTTTCATTATGAGATCCAAAAATAATATTGTCAACATAAATTTGAACAAACAATAAGTTTTTGTTTTCTCTTTTGATAAACAGTGTAGTATCTACTTTACCTTTAACAAAGCCATTTTGGATCAAAAACTTTCTTAGTCTATCATATCAAGCTCGAGGTGCTTGCTTTAGACCATATAGCGCCTTTTTTATTTGAATACAGAGTCTGGTTTCCTTGGGTTTTCAAAACTGGGAGATTGTTCCACATAGACTTCCTCTTGGATAAATCCATTTAGGAAAGCACTTTTGACATCCATTTGGAATAACCTAAAATTCTTATAACAAGTAAAAACAAGTAATAATATAATTGCTTCTAACTTTACTACTGGTGCATAGGTCTCATCATAGTCTATCCATTCTTCTTGCGTATATCCTTTGGCCACGAGTCTTGCTTTGTTCCTTACGACTTTTCCTTTCTCGTTCATCTTGTTCCTGAAAACCCATTTAGCTCCAATAATAGATTTACCTTTCGGTTTAGGAGTCAATTCTCGGACATCACCGATACTGAATTACCCGAGTTCTTCTTGCATAGCTTCAATCCAAATTTTCATCGCTTAAAGCTTCTTCTATGCTCTTGGGTTCTATTTCGTAATAAGAGCTACAAAGCACTAGACTCTTCATGCCTTTTGGATATTGTACGAATTCCCTCATTAATGTCACCAATAATGAGTTCTTTAGGATGACTAGACTTGTGCTTCCAGTTGCTGGTTGATTTGTTAGACTGTTGATCATTTTCTTCATTTGATTCTTCAATGATCATTTGTTGTTGGTCTTATAAAGTCTTAGCTGCTTCTATAGATTTAGACTTTGTAGAGTCTGGAGCAGGTTCAGGTTCTTCAGGTTGAGTCTGAATAGATTGATTTTGCATAAAGTCTTGAAATTTAATATTCATTGATTCCTCCACAGATTGTGTCTTTTTGTTGTATACTTTGTAGACTTTGCTGGTGGTTGAATATCCAAGGAAGATGCATTCGTCTGATTTGTCTTTAAACTAACCAATTCGATCATTTGCATTTTTCAATATAAAATATTTGCATCCAAACATGTGAAAATAGAAAACAATTGGCTTATTTCCTTTGAACAACTCATAGGGAGTTTTCTCCAGAATAGTCCTTAAGAAGACTCTATTAATAATATAGTATGTTGTAGAAACTGCTTCAGCCCAAAAACGAGAAGAAATGTTACTTTCAATTAGAAGAGTTCTAGCCATTTTTTGCAAAGATCTATTCTTCCTTTCCACAACTCCATTTTGCTCTAGAGTATAAGGAGAGGAGAATACATATTGAAAACCAGATTCATCACAGAATTTAGCAAAGTCTTGATTTTCAAACTCACCTCCATGGTTTGTTCGTATACTGGAAATAACATACCATTTCTAATTTTGAACTTTCTTAGCAAATTTTATAAAATAAGAAAAATTTTCAGACTTACTTGCTAGGAAATATACCCAAGTGAATCGTGAATAATCATCCACAATTACTAGGCAGTATTTCTTACCTCCAATGCTCTGAGTTCTGATTGGTCCAAAGAGATTCATGTGTAATAGCTGCAATACACGATTAGTGGACACTTGATTTATTGGTTTGAATAAATTTCTTACCTATTTTCCCAATACGCATGGTGTACATAGGTCAAACTTTTGGTATGTCAGATTGGGTAGTCCATGAACAAGCTTTTTTTATTGAGATTTTGGCTATTTGCTTCATGTTAATGTGCCTAAGTTTTCTGTGCCATAGATTTGCTTCATCTTGAATTGAGATTAGACATTGTGATTTTTCTGGTTTAATATCCAAGAGATAAATATTTCCATGTCTTCGCCCCGTGAAAGTTTGAAAGGAGTCTTTACTGGTTCCTGAGCATATTCCTTCTTGAAAGTTGATTTTGAAACCGGAGTCGCACAGCTGGCTAATACTCAGCAAGTTGTAGTTAAGTCATTCTACTAAGGAAACGTTACTGATCGTGAGACTTCCAATCTTTACAATTCCGTATCCCACAATTCTTCCTTTGCTATTTCCTCCAAAAGAAACTTTTCCACCATTAACTTGCACAAGCTTTATAAAGCAGTTTGAGTTTCCTGTCATATGTCTCGAGCATCCACTATGCAAGTACCATTTAACATTTTTCTTGATAGTGACCTGCAATTAAAAAAGAAACTCAAGCTTTCGTTGGTACCCATATTTTCTTGGGTCTAGTGAAGTTAGTTTGATATACCGTCTTTACCCAAACCTTCCTCACAGGTTTCCAAACCATAAGACATTCTTTCTCAAAGTGTTCTGAGCTGTTACACTTAGAACATTTAAAAACACTACGGCCTACATGTTTTACAAAAAAATTTTGGAAATATTTTTTGTAAAAATATTTTGTAGGTCTTTGTTTAATTCTTTCCTTTACCTTAGGTAAATCAATTAGAGGAGTGGTTTCAGTAGTCATACCCAAACTTGATTTGTTGAAGTAAGGGTTTTGCGCTGAAAGAATCTTTTCTAATTTCTCAGTCCTATAGAAAATCTTTTAGAAATACTTGAGATATCATTTTTCAAAAATGCATTTTCTTTTGAAAGATTGTCTACATTTTCTTTCAAAGTAATAACATTTTTATCTAAACTTTCGACATTTTCTTTCCAAACAATCTCCTGTTGCTTTAGTGCAGAGTTTTCCCTTTTAAGTTCGGAAATCCTCTTGAGAGAGGTTTAAAGACTAAGACACAATTCATCAATATATTTGGAGACTTTAGCAGGAATTTTTAAATTACTTACCTCTATTTCACTGTTTGAGTTTGAGTCTGTCTCAGAGTCCGATTCGAGTGTGCCATTAGACAAATATTGGCATAATCATTATCACTTTCTTCACACTCGCATCACTCCAAGTTTCTGCTTTAAGTGCTTTTTGATATTTCTCAGTTTTTCCTTTCTTTCTCTTCAGTAGAGGATAGTTGGGTCTGATGTGTCCCTTTTTCTTGCATTCAAAGCAGATTATATCCTTGTTGGATTCATCATCCTCAGCTGATTTATTTTGTAGCTTTTGAGAACTTTGTTTCTTCGAATTGAATCTTCTTCCTTTTTCTATTAAGCTTTCTGAATCTTCTTATCATGAGAGCAAGCTCTTCATCGTCCATATCGTCTTCGTAACTGTGACATCGAATCATCATTAGATTTCAACGCAATGGATTTCTTACCTTGGGATCTTCATTTTTGTTGATTTGCTCCACTTCATAAGACTGAAGGGTGCCAACCAATTCGTCAACAGATAGTGGCATGATCCTTTGTGTCTCCCTTATTGAAGTCTTTACTTGACTCCAATCCTTGGAAAGTCCACGCAGTAATTTGTTAACCTTCATAGGTTCAAAGATTGGTTTACTTTTAAACCGATTCTCTTTAACAATAGATTATGAAAAGGAAATTAGACTCTAACAAACAAATATTGTTACGATCAAAGTAAAAAGCTTAGGGAAGAGAATAAGAACACAAAGTTTATATTGGTTCGGCTTGATCCAAGCCTACGTTCACTCTTCCGCACTAACAGCCCACTGGCTGGATTTCACTAAGAATCAAAAGAGTTGTTACAACATAGCTCTTCATTGATTCCACAAAGGTAGAGACTCTGTTACACTTCCTCAAGGTCTCATAAAAATATAAACGCTCTTTTGAGTACAAGTTTTCGCTCAACAATTGAATTGACAAAGAACAAGAAGCTTCACCACCCGCGAGGGTGGCTCTCTGGGTAGGCTCCGTGACTTCCACGCCGGAGGCCGGAGTTCAAGCCCCGCGACGCAAGTGGCAGGGAGGCGTGGAGACACTTGGCGACTTACCCTGGGTGTGTGAGTGGTGGTTTCCTACGTGCCTCTCCAGGGGTTTACTCCCAGCTGTCGGCTGTGCGGGGTTCCCCTAGGTCACAAAAAAGAAGAAGAAGAGCAATGAGCTTCAGACTTTGGAATTCTTCTATCGCGCACACACTCGAATAACTAGAATGACTTCCTTATATACTCTTCCATGCCTTCATACCCGTTGGCACTTACCAAAGGAGTTCTTCCAATCTTACTAATTGTAATGGCAACAAGCAACTTGCCATTTTTATTGTTACAACTCCCGGGTCTTAACATCTGTATCTCTTCAACTTAAGAAAGCTCATGTCCAAGTTCCATCGAAACTAGACCAAATGGGTGGGTCAGGTCGGGTTTGGGTCGGGTCAAAAATGGGTCGACCCATATTTGACCCATTTAACCTATTTTGACTCATATTCATGTAGTGTAAATCAAGTGACCCACACCCATACCCGACCCGACCCTACCCGTATTACTAAAACCTATTAATATTCTAGGAAAACCTACATCTACTATATGTTAATTGGATTAAAACTTCAAATTAAATTAAAAATAGTAAATAAAATAAAATAATTTTTAAAAAAAAACTTATAAATTGAAATATTTATAAAGAATTAGACCATGCACCCATTTCTCTTGTTTGAAGTGAACATACTATTGAGTAGTTGAAAACCGTAATGTGAATTTTTTTTTTATAACTAAATCGAAGAAAGCTCATTTTTATGATTTTTATATATATATATATATATAAAAGTATTGCTAAAACACTTTTATGCAATACAAATTTAATGGAAAATTCTTTTTATTTTTTTAAATCGAATTTTTAATTATTTTATTTTTTTTAAAATATAATTTTTAATTATTATTATTATTCTTTTTCTCTTTTCTTTTTTTCTTCTTCGCCACGATGACGGCCAGCTACCATCACCACACAGCGAGATCGAGCTTGCCGGCATCGCGGGCTCGATCTCGCCGATTTGGCGAGGTTGAGGCCTCGCCGACGCCGGCGAGCTCGAGTTGAGGCTCGAGCCCCGCTAGTCGTTTGCAACCACGAGCTCGTGTGTCGGCGAGCTCGAGCCTCGTTTGGCTTGTCGCCGGCAGCTTGCCCCGCCGGCCACCGGCTAAGGAAGGAGGAAAAAGAAAGAAAAAAGAAAAATATAAAAATAAAATTGAAATATAAAAATAATTATAATTTCGATTTTTCATAAAATATATATATATATTTATTTATTTATAAAGTTAAAGAGGGAAAGATTGTGGGGCTTGGGTTGGAAATTTAGAAATGGATTCTAAGGTTCCAACCAACTTGATATTTTAAATGGGTTGAAAATGAGTCATAAGTTCCGACCCATTTTTGACCCATTTAAATCGACTCACTTTTTTGACTGATTTTTAATTAGGTTCTTAAAAGCCTTTGACTCATATAACTCATATAACTCATATAAATAGAATATAAGTCCAAAATGAGTTCATCACCTATTTTGACATCTCTAATCAAAACCAAAGTTGTCTTCTACAGGCAATATGCGAAGCGTATTAATCAACATTCCGATGAATGCTACGATTGGGTCTTAACTTTATTCCACAACTTTAATTATCGCTTTTGCCGCCACGCGACCTCCAGTGAACACATACCGAACATAAACAATTCTTTGAGAAGGTGTGGGCGCCACATCTTTTGACCCTCCTGGGCTTTAATCTTAGAAGAATAGAGGATTGGATGAATTGGAATCCCAATGTAGGGCCTTCATTTTTATTCTTTTTTTGGAGGGAAAATAGTAGTAAAATTTATATCATACAAAATGTTCAGGGTTAACGCCATCAAAAATTTAAAATCGATATACTCGTAACATATTCATCTCAAACTAATTTTAATGTTATAAAAATCTTGAATAGATACATTTATGCTATAGTAGCTGCAAATTGATTTCCATATCGCAAAAAATTCAAGATCAATACACTCGTGACAAATCTATCATTCGTTAACTTCCATCTAATATTCCCATTAAATTGCCAACATGCAACACACGTGACCAACAACTCAGATAATTAGCATGAAACATAGAAATTCAACATACTCCTAAACGATGACATTTCGAGGAAACATGATTGAAGAAAAAATGATTAAGATTAGAAAATATGCCATGATCTACCAGTTTTGCCCTAAGAACTCCCTCATGTTTCGAAAATCCACCAAGATCCTTAATGTTCTGCAATTTTGCCTTAAGATGTCAGTATATGTGTGACAAGTGCATGTGTATGCTAGTATGAGTTTTTTTATGATATAAAAATTAATTGAGAAAAATGTGATACAAGCGTGTCAATTTATGATTTTTGATTATATTAACTTTTTTTTTTTTTTTTTTTGTAGGATCATAAGTTAATAGCACTTTTTCTCTCTACTAATGCTTAGACTGTTGACCATAAGTCCCGGGCAGAACAATGCGGAAAGAAAACGAGCGAACAGAGACGAAGGGCGATAAAGACGGACCTCCAAGTGAGTTTCGCTCAGACACCACCGCGGCTTCCAGCGTCCTAGGGTTTCTCCTCGGAAGAGATAAAAACCCTCCTTTTATGGGGGCAGATTGACAATTTTGACCTCATAGCTGGGCTTTAAATGGGCCGCCGTCTCCAAGCACTTAAGCCCAAATAATCCACCGGTCACGATTTGTGTTGGCCCAAGATGTGAAGGAGGCCGTTCTTGGAATATCAGTGTGTGTTTGGGTCTCCTTCCTAAGTTTCCAGCACTCATAATGCTCGATGCATTTGCAAAATTACCACCAAAAAAAAAAAAAAGAGAGACAGAGAGAGAGAAAGTAATCTCATAACTAAGGAGTGAGTCTTTAATAGATGAGCAAGTCCTGACGGTATGTCAAAACTATGTACCTTTTAACATATAAGTAATATACATGATCAATTAGAAGTTCTGGCCTAGCACCAATCTAAAAGTTCTTGCATGGCCACCTTTGATTAAAATGTCATTAAATTCTCTATATAAATTTGACCAAGCCTGAGCAAGTGGACGTAGGCATTTTGGGTTTTAGAAGAGAATTGCTTGTCCAAGCATGCCCATTTTAGCCTTTAGGTTAGATAAGTCTAATTGGGCATAGCAGACCGCCAAACACATGATTACCTCTAATAACAGATTAATTTCATATTAAGTGTGTGCTATTTAATACATGCTTTTCATTGAGGCCATTCATTGAGGCCAATTTGTCTTTTTCATGGAAAAATCATATAATTACCCATAGCTCGTGAGTAATGAGACTCTAGAATCGGCAGAAATATTCTTTGACCTACCTAGAGTTATGCATACATATGATTTTTGCACCGAATATTTCAATACCTTATTATTTTGCACACATAATATATATAGAAATATTTCCCTTTCGAAACTATCCTCCCATATTTCTTTCTCTTCTTCGATATCGCGTTTTGAACATCAAAACTTTGCAATTGCTACCCAATTTTTCGGGAGAGTGGCAGTCCGGTAATTTCCATCTGTACGAAGGGCATTTGGGAAACCCTGGCCATGCAGACAATGGAACACGAAAGTGAATTTCGATTTCCAACGGAATCCCGGGGCGCTCTGCTCTGTTCTGCTTCCTCTTCCTCTTTCGACCTTCGCTGCCTATTTTGGAACGGAGAACAGAACAGGAAAGCGAATTTCGATTCTCAACGGAATCCCAGAGCGCCCTGCTCTGTTTCCTCTTACGAGCTGCCTATTTCGGAACGTTTCCTGTTTCCTCCCTCCTCTCCCCATTTATATATCCTCTGCTTCGGCGGCCAGCTGCACTCTCTCTCACAACTCCATCTTCAAAGTGCAACCGCGTTTTCTCCACTGCACGCGCGCCTCTCACACACCTTCAAAGCTTGTTCTGTTTTTCTCTGTTTCTTGCCTTTCCTAATCGATTCTACACTGATCCATGGAATTACTACGAAGATCCTGCGGCTCCTCGTCTTCTTCTTCTTCGTCCTCTCGCCGACCTGCCCACTTGCCCATCCTCGGCGAAGGAACGACCGCCTTCGAAACCCCCTACCTCAAGCTCGGCCTCAATGGTCCCGGCTTATTAC